>NC_022010.1:25324992-25345939 GCF_000317375.1 Microtus ochrogaster
ACTCTCTCTCTCTCTCTCTCTCTCTCTCTCTCTCTCTCTCTCTCTGTCTCTCTCTCACTCTCTTCCTCTCCCTCTCCCCCCTACCTCCTTCCTGTGTGTGTGTGTGTCTGTTGCATGTACATAAGGGTTCCCATGGAGACCAAAAGGAACATTGGATCCTGTGGAGATGGAGTTATAGGCTGTTGTGAGTCACCCATGTACCCTGAAACTTGCCATGAAGTTTGACCTGCAAGCCTCAGGGATTCTCTTGTCTCCGAGCGCTCAGCTCTGTAATCACAGATGCATGCAGCAACACTCTTTTTTGTGTTGTTTGTGTTTTCAATTTCTGGCATGGTTTCTAGGGATAAAAAGGAGAGCCTTGTAATTCAACCCAAGCAGTGAACTGATTGAACAATGTTCCTAAACCCTTGAACAGCATGTTTTAAAGATGATACCTTATAATCATCAGTTTGTTGGAATTCATAGCGATATAGGAAATAGGATATAAAAATATTTTCAAGGACTAAGTTTTTATAATAAAAATAACTACAGCTTTTAGTTGGACAACCTCCATAGAATTCACAGAATGCAGTTTTGTGTTTGTTTGATGCCCCCCCCACCCTTTCATTGTGGCTCTTTTTGGACACTTGTATTGCTGCACCACTTGGGGATTCCAGGAGCTTTTGATAATAGAAATGTAGACCTGAAAGCCATGAGTTCTAATTTTTAAGAGCCTCCACTGAGTTCTTGGTGGGATCTCTGATGCTAATGAGTTAAATTTCTGTGTAAATAAATGATCAGGGCTTGAAACCCCCAAAAATAAAGTATGATTTGAACCTCATCATTCTGCCAAATTAATATTGATGGAGAATTTATTGGTGCAAGGGCTTTTCTGTTACCAGTAAATTGTGTAAATGTAGTAAGTATTTTGATGCTGTGATTTATATGCTACCTCTTCTGTAGAAAAAGGTGACCTGCAGTGTCCTGAAAGTTCTCTTTAGTCAGTGCATTAGAACAGCTCCTTTTGCTCAGTCATTTCATGTTTTGTCTGACTGAATGAAAACACAAAGCCAGAAATACCAGTGTTTGTCAGAAACTGTGCACAGAGGGCTGGAAGGATTTTAATGTAAGCATTGTTTGTTGGCTCCAGCTTCCATAAGTCTTAAAAACAAACATTTTATATATATATAGTATATGTGTGTGTGTGTGTTACTGTGTGTTTCCTTTTGTCTGTGTGAGCATATGTCACCTGTGCGCAGTTACTCAAAGAGGCCAGAAGAGGGTGTTGTTCCCCTGCAGTTACAGGTTGTTGTTTGCTGCTCTGTGTTTGTGCTGGAAACTAAACTCCGATCCTCCAGAGTAGCAGCAAGTGTTCTTAACTGTTTACCCTTCTTTCCATGTTAATCAGAATGGAACAGTCTGGAACAAGCATTTAATGGGGAAAAAAGTTTTTCTACTGTCCTAGGTTCATTTCTGTTAATGTAATAAAAAAATCATTTTGAAAAATCAACTTAAGAGAGATTTTGTCCTTCAATTCCAGATCACATTTAATCATTTCGTAGAAGTCAAGGCAAGATTCAGAAGGAGCTGGTCCCATTACATCCTCTGTGGAAATCAGAGAAAAACAAACGAATGCATAGGTGCTTTGTACTTGACTAATTCACTTTACTCTTTGTACTCCAAGACCACTTATCGGTAAATGGTGCTCCCTACAATGGACTGGGTCGTCTCTCCCTAGTTAATATAATTATGACACTCCCCCATAGACTTGTTCATTGTCTAGCTGGTAGATTCTGAGCGTACCTCATTGAGACCGTCTTCATGGTTGATTCTAGGTTGTGTTCTGTAGGCTCCGCTTTCGACTTAAAGGTACTTAGAGACAGCGGGTGAGCTGCTTTGTCACCATTGTATTTGGTGAAGTATAAGGTATCAGTCTTGGCTTTTATATTTTCTAGGCTGCAGGGATGCCTTCTAAGAAAGAAGTGCTAGAAAGCGGAGTCAGGTACAAGTCATTCCTCACCACTTTTCTGCTAATCAAATTATTACCCTTTCTTGGACCCTTTGAGTTTGTGGTTACTGCGGAATGTGCTTGTTAAAGGCCTCTAACACCACGTGAAATGGCAAGACATGCTGAAACCCTCAAAATTCCTTTTCTTTTGACTATTAACTCCATTTTAAAGATCTGAGCTAACCGAACTCTGGCAGTTTCAATATTTTAGTTGGACCTGCCATTAAATGTGTGACAGATAAAACACAGCATACGTGCTTTACTGTATTGGCCCACTGTGGTAGTGTCATGGTGCATGTATGCGTACATATCAAAAACCACTACGGATCCTTGTACACAAGTATGCCTGAAAACCCTCAATGCAATGGGTGCACGGTACTATTTTTGCGGAGAATAGAAGCCTGTTTCTGAGATGAGATTAAATCCGAGTTCCTACTACCCATTTGCTTGGGGATTACCATACCTGTTGACATTGATATAATTTTAAGTCACTGATAATAAACAATATAAATCGCCTATTTGGAGTAATTCATGGGGATGGAATGCAAATAATTATGTTTTTATTTTCTTTCTTTCAACCACTAAATGCTTCCCTTTGTAAATTGCGACACCTGTGCATTAAATCCTTTGCTTCTGGGAGGTTTTTTCCTGTACCCCACTGATACAGAGTGGGGAAGTTTATTAGAAATGATACCCTTTCTGTGACCACCTAGTAGCCATGGGTTGAAGTGGGTTGTATCCTGGTTTCCCCGAGAACTTTCTGTCTAGCTCTCTTCCTTCAGAAGTATCCCTGCACTTAATGCTTTATCCTGTCTGCTGTTATTATGGGAGACGCTGGAGCGTCAGGGAGCTGGCTATTTTCAAGGGCTCTAACCCTGTGTTATTTAATTACTTTTGAACACTTTTAAGAAAATAAACTGTATGAAATACTCTGACGAGTGTTTGAACGATAGATGTGCCCTCATTTTCCCACTCATCTTCCTTGTGGTTTTTATAATGCCATATATTTTTCTTGCAGAATTCCCTCACTGCTGTATTTGTGATCTCAGGCAAGGATTTATGAGCTACCACCATTAAGGTCTCCCTCTGGCTTTGTCATCTGAGAACAAGAATTGCCTGTTCTATGTTTGCTTCTTACTAATTTGTGAGGAGGATTTCCCCTGATCCAAATACATACACAAGTGTTTATTTTTGATGCTTTTTTTATAGGATGGATTGTTTGAGTAGTTAGAATTGTATAAATTGTGAACATTTTCTTCTGCAGAAGTTAGAGACAAATGTCCAAAACAGTATATATTTGCCTGAAGGAATGCATGTCTTCTGGTTTAATGTTTAGACTTGAATGGTTTTCTTGGTTTATTTTCTTGGTTTAGTTATTTTGTTTGATTGTGCATTAAGTCAGGGGGAGATCTGAATGGAGTTACTGATACTAGGAAGCGTGGTGAATGTTGACTGATACCACGTGTGCCAGAGATGCTCTCTGCGGTTGCCTGCTTCTTGTGGTGTTCTGGCACATCAAACTGTACCATCATTGGCTCTTGAGATGTATGCATTATCCTGCTCTTGTGGTACAGTATTCTAGCAAATAGAAACAGTGGGGGAAGGGTTCATTTTATCACATGGTTTCAGGTTACCGTCCACCATAGCAGAAAAGTGATGGCAGCAGGAACTCAAACCAGCAGGGCACAATCCAGCTGTCTTTGGAAGCAGTGAGAAGTGAGTGCTTGTCCTTAGCTCATCCTATCTATTCTTAGCTACTCTAGAACCCAAACCCAGGGAATGGTGCTACAGAAAGTCGGTTGAGTCCCTCACTTTTTTTAGCTTCTTCTAGGTTGTGTTATGTTGATAAAGCTAGCCATTTAATCCACAATTTCCTCAAGGCTAGATCTCTGACTTGGGATCTCTGACCAGTCTTGTGATTAAAATATGGACTATTACCCACTAGCTCTGTTTTCCCTCTCTCCCCCACCCTACCCCACCATGAATATTAAGCATAAACTAAGCCATGCACACAAGTGTGTTGAGCTAAACATATTTTGAATAAGGTATTTATCCACACTCTGTACTTATGAGTAAAGTTCATCTCAGATCTCCTTGTTATAGATTTTAGATTTTAGTGTCTATATACCCTACATCACAGAAAATAGGAATATTCCTTCAGTTTTATAGAAGAGGTTGTGGAGAGCTTTCATAGTGTTTTTTTTTTTTGTTTTGTTTTGTTTTTTGTTTGTTTGTTTTTTTTTGAGACAGGGTTTCTCTGTGGTTTTGGAGCCTGTCCTGGAACTAGCTCTTGTAGACCAGTCTGGTCTCGAACTCACAGAGATCCGCCTGCCTCTGCCTCCCGAGTGCTGGGATTAAAGGCGTGTGCCACCACTGCCCGGCTAGTTTGTTTTTTTTTTTTTTAAATGCTTGGTACACTTTAATCAATGAGTCCATATGGGGCTGGAGTGGTATTTCTGTTTTGTTTTGTCTTGGTTGGGGTGGAGGATGAGAAAACACTGTATAAACAGTCACATTATTGCATGGATCTTGTGACTTGTCTGCTTTGGAGTCATCTGTAAGTTATGTTTTTTGATAAATTTGTCCATTTCATCCAAGTATTCATGTCTTGACTCAATCATCTGTATAACATCCCCTTATTGTTTAAACAGCTATCCAGTCCATAGTGATCTGTACTCATTATTGTTAGACTCGGTCTCCTCTGTCTATATCTGTTTCCTCTGCTCTCCCTCCACCTGTGTATGAATAGGCATTTATCAGTTTTATCAATTTTCTCAAAGAACCAGCTTTGCTCTCATTGATTTTTCTCTGCTGTTTTATATTTCATTGATTTCCCTTTTTTCTGTTTACCTTGGGTTTTTCTTTGCTCATATTTTTTCTCACTTCCTTGTTTTCTTTTTTCTTTTTGACGTGATAACAGATTTTTTTAAAATGTATGTCCTGTATTGTCTGGTCCCCTTAGTACTAGAATTCCTTCAGGATGTGTTATTCCCACACTGCTTGTTATTACTTCTATTTTTAATTAGAAGCTGTAATCTCTTTTTCTAATATAGGCATATACATTTACTCTATAATATTACTTTAGTGGTACTCCACAAATTCTAATAAGTTTTCATTTTCTACTCAAAATAGTGTTTAACTTCCCTCGTGATTCCTTTTCTTGATTCGTGGACTTAAAACTACATTACTTTGCAGGAATTTTCCCAGAGCTCTTTCTAATAAGGATAACAGTTTAACTTTGCCCTGTGTTTTTAAGATAAGACACAAACATACTTTGTGTCACTTCCATTTAAAATTTATTGACATTTAGCTTACCAACTTAATATGGTTTATTGATGTAGGTGATCCCTGTACATTGACAATGTGATTGTTCCCAGAGGCTGGGTAGAATGTTGTATACATGCCTGTTAGACAAATTGGTTCATTTTGTTGTTCAGTTTTATTATAACCTGACTTACTGGGTTTTTTTACTTGTTGGAGAGAGGGAGGGGAGGGGGAAGGGGAGGGGGAGGAAGGGAGAGGGGGACGGAGATTGATTGATTCATGTCTCTGACAGTAATTCAGTTTTTGAACTTTCTTCTTACTGGTCTTTGATGTAAGGCCCCTGTTATTGGGTGCGTAAACATTAGGATTGTTATGTTGTGTTTATTGAAAGTAAAGAGATTTTTAATCTGCAAATATTGATGAGAACAAACAGGCATTGTTGTTACTTTGTCTTTTCCTTGACTAGGTCTGCTTGACAGCTGTTTCTGTGAAGGACTTCCTTTAGTATTTCTTGCTGAGGTACTCTTGTTAACAGAAAGAGATGTATATACTCTAAGGGACAACCAGGAACAGGGGTTGTCCACTACTGGTTAACAGTTGTAGCTTCTCTGTGCCACAACATGTCCTTAATTTGTTTTAAAAATTTATTTTTCTCTAGGTTTTGATTTTTAGGTAAACAGTTATATCTGGAGTGTGAAATCTGTTGATTTGCTACCTTCTGTATTTTCCATATGACATTTGATGCCACCTAAATTCTCCGTACTATAACAAGTCTGTTTTGTGCTGCTCAGAGCTTTTAAGCCCCGCGTTAGAGCATTTGACTGCACTGAACCTCAGTATAGCATTACTCATGTTTCTTCTAGTTTGTATTTGTTGAGTGGTTTTATTCTATGGTGCCATAATTTTTATCCTCATAAAAATTGGGTCATTCGAATGAAGCGGCTTTGGA
Organism: Microtus ochrogaster; assembly: GCF_000317375.1. Lineage (NCBI taxonomy): Eukaryota > Metazoa > Chordata > Mammalia > Rodentia > Cricetidae > Microtus > Microtus ochrogaster. The sequence continues at coordinate 25,331,193 of NC_022010.1, forward strand.
GAGGCAGGAAAGACAGCAAAGAGGTTTTGTTGTTGTTGGTATTGTTTTTTTGCTTTAGTTGATTTGAAGTTTTAAAGTTTTGTTTTAGGGGAATGATGTGCGGATGATGGGTGGATATGGGGAGACTAGGTGGTGAGCAGAATTGAGGTGCATGATGTGAAATTCCCAAAGAATCAATAACGAAAATATGTTAAAAATAGTGTCATTATTTCCTCAAAGATTTATTTTGTTTGGTCATATGTATGTATGTGTACATGATTGTGTGTGTGTATGCGTGTGTGTGTGTTTATGGATGTGCATGTGTGTGTGTCTGCATTAGTGTGGATGCCCTCCGAGAGATGGTGGTGTTGGGTTCCCTGGACCAATTGTTACAGGTGGTTGTGAACCACCCAGTCTGGTTGCTGGGAACAGAACTAGGAGTCATTGCAAAGGAAGCACAAGCTCTTAGCTACTGAACCATCTCTCTGGCCCCTACTTGATGTTTTTCTTTTAAGCGTGTGATCTCTCTAGCTTCACTTTTAAAAGGACTCCAGTTACCCAAGCACTAACCTGTTTGTTATCTTATATTAAATTGTTATACTTTATTTTGGTGTGTGTGTGTCTGTGTGCGTTTTGTTTTGTGTCACTTTGTTGCTGTGCCTCACGTTCACCGAATCTTTCTCTCTGTGTCTCTTTAGTGTTTTTAGAGGTGTAGCATATATAGTTTATAAAAAGAAAACTTAAGTATGTAAGTATATATGATATCAAATATTTTCATGCTCTGAGTTGTTACCGCTTTTGCAGCTTCTGGGTCACTTCATTGTGTTAATTTATTCATTGTTCAGGAATGTGTGCCACCACATGCCCCTCCCTGGGGGATTCTGCAGTGCAACTACATTCTGAGCCCTGCTTATATATTTTATAGAAAACAGTATTCTTGGAAGGTTGTATTTGTCTAGAGCGAGCCTTCTGTCCCTGTGCCTTTTTCATTTCTACTTTACACACCAGCATACACTGCCACAGTCATACTCTTTTGGAATTGTTTTCAGATGCTCTGTTGCCGTTTTCCTTGTTCAGTATGTGTCATGAGGTGACCAGTTCCGGCTTTGTTTGGACTGAGCTAGAGTGCTGGACTCAGTACATTGTTGAGGCTTTGCCTAGACCCTTTGTGTTACGCAGAATCTTAGCTGTCTCTACATTACAGTATAAATAGGTTGATGCCAGCGTACCTTGTTATTGTGTGTCTTTGGTTTGTTGGGAAAGCGCTGTCAGAGAACAAGCTCTCTGGATTGCTTGGAATTAACAAGTTAACTGTCGTCTTGCCACTGATGAGAATAGCTTCTCTCTTTCGTTTTGCTGTGTTTGCTGTGGCATTTCACTGTCACGGGGTAGTCTTGGAGGTGACAGTCTCCTGTGCCTCCTCTCATGGCCTGTCACAACATCACAGACTGCGATCAGTCAGGGGGTTTCTCTCTTTTTGTATTGGCAGTCTTAGTTCTTCACACATGTGTTTCTGTCTCTGACCCTGCCTTCTCTTCCTCCCCCTCCTCTGCCTCCTGATCCAATGAGGTGCCCAAGAGGTGGGAAGTCAGGGAGGCTTCTCCTAAACACTGCAGGGGCTGGAGAGGTAGCTCAGTGGGTTGGAGTGATGGCTCTTGCCAGAGACCTGAGTCTGGTTGCTAACAGTCATGTTGGGTGATTCTGAACCGCTGGTAACTCCAGCCCCAGAAGACCTAACTTCCTTTTCTGACTACTCCACATACCTGGACATATGTGTGCACATGCACACAAACACATATGAATATACACAGACAAAAATTAAAAATTCTTAAAAAAAATCTTTTTCAAAAATATCCCAGAAAGAGCTCTTACGAGAATGCCTGCTAATTTGAGAACATCCACTATTTATTTACCTTGGCTAAGGAATTTGAGAATTGATGTCTGCGGTGTGCCTGTGTTTATATTCCTCACTAGCCTTGGAATCACCCAGTCCTAGCAAGAATTCTGACTTGCTTTCCCATTGCATGGTTCTGGCTCCCTCTGCAGCCGCAAATGGAAAAGTGCTATGCTGTCCTTTGTTGCTGGAAAACCTAGCTAGCTGTCAGCTTCTTACTTTGAGAGAGCATTTGCAGCTGGTGTGGAAGTGTAAATGGGAAGTTCAGATTAAGTAATGCATTACTTTTGTTTTGGAAAGGCTTATTGGAGACTAAAGTCATATTTAGGGAGGATTTGGGTAGAAAGAAATCATGAGGATGCAGAGAGGAAAGGCTAAAGAGGTAAATAATAGCATTTGCGAAGGAGGAAGTCTCAAAGGTGGAGGTGTTACCGTGGGCATTTATGAAGATATTGCGGAGTGGAATGTGAGAGGTTGGTCTTAGGACAAGTTAGAGCTTCTGGAGCTACCTTACTGGATCCCTGCAGAACTGAGCCCTATAGCTTAACCTGCAGGATTCGCCAGTGTCCTCTGCAGGAGTTTGACTTGACCGCACTAGAGTTCAGTTTCTTTTACTTTAGAATGAGTGAATCAGACCATGTCACTGTTACACTTGAATTGAGATTTATGAGACTATGACAATGTCTTCAAATTACTGCTTTTCAAGGTTCTCTTGAACAGTTTTGGTCCCCCCACAACTTAGAGCGTCCGTTAAAGGAAAATGATATCCGAGTTAAAATTACAAACCTAGCAGTCACCTAGCTTGACCTTTGCTTTTTCTGAGATGAGCATAGTAACTCTGGACACAGTCAAAACAATTGAGGGCTTTGGGGGTGCTCTTAGTGTTAATCAGGTGGTTTATTCACCATGTGAACCTTAGTTTTTCGTGTTCCTTTATGGTGTTGTTTATACATTTCATTTCATTGTAAAGGTTTTTAAAATTTTTATTTAAATGTGAAGTTTCATACAATAATGCTTCTAGAATATTATGTATAGTTGTGTCATGCAATAGCTTGGGTAGGCACAGACAACGGCTTTGTGAAATAATTACCCTTAAGAAAATTGCCACATTAAAGCCTGTGTGCTTTAGAAGGAGGAGTAACTACGTGGATAGATTAATTTTATTTAGTGGAGAATTTTAGTGTTTATACAAATGTGTGGGTTTAGAGCATTTATAGTTATAAAATAAGCTTTAGAGCCTTGAGATATAACCTTTTAGTCTTGTAGGCAAGAGTCATTTGGCTTGGTAATTTTTCCCCTTATTCTCCTTTTCTGGATTTTGAAACCCCTGAATTAACATGTTGTCTTTATGTATGCATGTAAACTGCATGTGTTCCCTCTTTTGTTTCTTTTACTTCTTTAAGCCTCAGTTGTACTTAGTTTAGTTGGCCGTTACCCTTAGTCTAGAATGGCATTGAATTTAAGAGAGTCCTTCTGCTTCAGCCTCTGGAATTGGTGTTCGAATTAGAAGCTTGAACCTCTGCGCCAGGTTTTCTTCCTCTGTTTTGTCATTAAACCTTTTCTGTGCTTAGAAGAGAAAGTTGAATTGCTGTTTAAGAATTTAAGGAATAAAATTTAACTGGTGCCAGTTTCTACTGTAAAGGTCTACTTAGAAATTACTTATTTTTGCTCTTCAGACATAAAATAATAATTACCTTGAGAGCCTAGTTTCTGTCCTGAAACATGTGTCCTCACATAACCTTGTTGATTTTAGTGGGAATGGTAATATCTTTTTTCTAAAGTTCTTCTGGAATGTTCGCTGGGCTCCTTACTAAAAGGACTGTAATCTTTAGATGTATAGGGTCAGAATTCCTGCGGGGCAGCTGACAGCAGGCGGTGTGAGATTTTAGGGTGTTGTGCGGTCGTCACGGACTCCAGACCCGAGTCTGTATTCCTATTTGGAACAGACATTAACCTTTTTTTCCAGGCCGAGACAGTGAAGTGTATCAGTTTTGGTAGCCTGGGTTATAAGAAACCTAAATTAGTTTGAAGTGGAATTATCCTGTTGAAAGGGCAGTTGAAAGCCCTTGACACTGGACAGAGGATTGTCTAGTGTCTAATCTTGGCTCAGAATGCAGCAGACATAATGAGAGTCATTATGAACTGGTGATCTCTCACCCCTCCCCTCCGCAGACCACATTAGACTTGCAAAAACAGAGAGCACTGTGTGTGCTTGGCTCTGTGCCTGCCCTGTGCCAGAGGAAGAAAGTCTACCTTGTTTGTGCTCCAACCAGATACTGGCATATCCTGTTACCACTAGGCTGGGTTTTGAGCTCCTCTGTTCGAGCTCGTCCTGACAGATGCTGTCATGGCTGCCCCTTAGCAAGACAAATGCAGCCACTTTGCAGGAGTTGGCTTCTGCCCAGCAGTGCTTGCCAGTGTCCTGAAATGGTGTGTGCCTGTGTAGTTACTTGTGGACAGGTGGCAGCCTATGATCTGTTACCCTCCTTCGTGATCCTTGCTACCTTCAGAGTCTTGGCCATTTCTGAACGAGATGTGTAGTTCTCTTTGTTCAAATACATTGTAATTCCTGAACTTGACTTTTTTCTTGATCAGCAACAGATGTTTGTTAAATACGTCCTGAAAATTCCTGAAAAGGGTCCCTGCCACAGAATCACAACTTTGATAGCTGTGAATCAGAAATAGAGATGAATTCTGGGGAGTGAGCTCTGAATGTTAACCTTTGCCTACAGGGACTGACATATGTGTTGTTGGGGGTTTAGTGTAGAAAAAGACAAGTGACCTAAAATGAGTCAGAGTCTCTCTCTCTCTCTCTCTCTCTCTCTCTCTCTCTCTCTCTGTGTGTGTGTGTGTATAATATATATATATATATATATATATATATATTTTAAAAGCATGTTGGCAGCTGTCTTTGGGAGGGAGTGCTTTGTTTTATCTTTCTAGAAAGAGTGGTAAGTGGTAGGTTATATTTTCCAGTCATGCTCTTAGGAGGAGGCAGGTCTGTTTGAATGGAGAGGTGGGTAGGAAAGGATTTAGATAAGTAAAGATGTCTCAATAGAATTTAGCCAACAGTTTCCAAGTTTAAAGGTGCAAGAAGAAATAAAGCAGAGTTAAGGGAATTGGGTCTGTGGTTGGTTGTTGATATGCCAGCAGGAGCCTATTAAAAGAAGCACAAGGAATAGTGGCTCTGTTGTTGGAGCTATGTCATGACTGTAGTCTGGTGCACATGGGTTTAAAATACTTTGTAATTAGGATGTAGGTGAGTTGTTAGAGTGTGTACTTATGCATGAATCTATGTTTGACTTCTAAGATCTCATAAACCATGTGTACTGATATTATAATGGTAGTCCTAACACTTGGAATATGAACACAGGACGCACAAGGTTATGTTTTAGTCATGTAACATGTTCTGTGACATTCTTGGCTATCAAAAAAAATAAAATACCCATAGAATGTAGTGGTGTAATGTGGATATTAATGAGTATATTTGAGTGTAATTATTTAACCCAGAGTTCAGACTTGGGATGTAGGCCTGTAGGATAATTTGACTGTTATTGCATCATCAAAGTCATGAAATCTTGCCATCAGTGGTGGCACACTCTTTTATTTCCAATTCTTGGGTTGCAGAGGCAGGCAGATCTCTGTGAGTTCAAGGCCAGACTGGTCAAGGACAGACTGGTCTAATGAGAGCTAGGAGAGCTAGTTCCAGGAGAGCTAGAACTATTACACTGAGAAATCGTTTTTTGAAGAAATAAAAACAAAACAAAACAAAAACCAAAAAAGTCATGCTAACATGGGACAAGGCCTCATATTGTAGACTAGGTACCGTTTACTGAAGAATGCACTGATGTGTTTAGCTCAGGCAGCTGTTTACCCACCTAAATCGGCCCTCATGAGACGTGGAACAGTTAGTTCTGTATATTCATCATGTTGGAACCAGTCTCATCAGACCACAGGTTAGAAATTCTTCTCCTGTCCCGGCACAGAGACTTTTGGAAAGAGCTTAATATGGATTTCTTCTTTAGTGCAGTACTGAAGTTTTAGTGTACATTTTAAAAAGTGGAATCAACAGCTTCAGCTTTGTAGAAAAGATCTTGTCCTACAAAGCGCCGGGTCTTTCAACTGGGGCCCACTTTGGCCAGCCTGCCTCCTGATCTACCTAATGTGTTCTGTTTCTAATGTTTATCTGCTGGGACCCAGAGGTCTTTTTTTCTTTAGCTGTTTGTAATTTTGGTTACCTAGGGAATTCCTGGGTCAGTTCCCATGATAGACATCAGTACCCATGATGGACATTTGGTAACCACTAGCTCCGGGAGTGTATCCCGTGCCTCTGGGGTGGTGGCTCAAGTTATGTTTTAAGTTTAAATTAAGAGATCTATAAAACAGAAATACCTCTAACCTGTAAGCCCCACTATCCCAAGGTCAGATAACTTTCTGGAATTCTGGGGGCTATTGTTCATAGAAGATAAAAAGCCATGTACTTTCCCTTCTGTAAAAAAGTTTGTTTGCCCCAACTACACAGGATGGGGCATAGGCAGGAAGTAGTCAGGATGTATGCTTGCCCCAGATTAGATGAAGACAGGAAGCCTTGTGAGTTTTGCCTGTATAAGCTCTTGGGTAATGTAATTAGCCACCATACTCTGAGAATCCCAAGTATGGACCTGGCCTGTGTCGATCATCCTGACCAGTATTTAATAAAACTTGCTTCAAATTTGTTTTAAAAATTGTGGTAGTGGTCTTATTCTTGCCTGGTGGGATCAGCACTTGGCCTCTGATGGCACCTGCATTATGTGCACATATTTTGCCCTCACACACGTGTTATTATACATACTAAAAGTAAATTTTAAATTAAAACCAGTGTGAAGAAAAGGACTTCTGTCAGAGTATGTAGATCAATGAAAAGCCTACAACAAAACTGAGAATAACTGGTTGGCCTCTGTTGAAGTGGAGTGCTGTTACAGGGAGGGAAACCTTTCAAATTACCCCAGCGAAGTACAGTGAGCTTGGTGAATTGGAGCAGGAATCTCCCAAATCTGAGGTTATAGCATAGAGGTCTAGACATTGGGTGCAAGGGGAGAGAGCTTGGGAGCTGTGCAGATGTTCATGCCCAGCAATGGGGATCAGTTGTAGGTAGCAGAATAGGTGAATAAAGCAGAAATGCATGGGGTGGGTGGAAGGGAGCTACAAGCCTCTCCACAAGAGACTGCTGAGATCAGCAGCTGTTCCCACAGTGGGAAGCATGATGAATGGTGGCTTGGGAAAGTGCATCAAAGGATGACAGAGCTGCCTGACAGATCAGTGCATGCCTCCTGGGAAAGGCTGGTCTTGTTTTGAAGTGGAACAATGTCATGCTGTAGGTATATCTGATTTAAGGAAATCCAATTTGTAAAGACTTAGATTTCATGGTGATATCATAGGCTGTACTTTCAAGCAGGCACAGTCTGTGTAGCTATCACATCCTGTTATCTTCAACATATGTATCACCTTTCTAACCCTTAAACGCCTGTGGCATGCACTGATTCTTGGGGCTTAACGTGTTTAAGGTTGAGTATGTGAACAGTGAATCTAGTAGGCAAAATGTAATCATCTTTTACTCTCATTCATTTTGAAGGACAAGAATCTGCCCTATAGAAATATTTAAAACAGAGCCCCCTTAAATGTCAGAGACTCTGTAAGCTTAAACTAGTCATTAAGGAAAAAAAATCAATATAGCAGCACAAGTTCAGGATTGTAACCTCTTTAGGTCCCCTGTGCACTCTGCTCCAGTGCTCTCATCTTTGCCTGAGTCCCCACTGTCCTGCTGCAGTGACCAGGGCAGCTTCAGCCCACCTGCATACTGCCAGAGGATAAACTTGATATCTTTGCTTTCATGAAACACTATCTGTGAAGTGAGCTCTTTGATCTGCAGTCTTCCCCTCTAGAGCGGGCGGGCTATGAAGAATACCTCTGAGTTGATGAATATTGAATGAGGTTTATAGAATTCAACATCGTCCTCATGTTAACCCTTTCTCTGTGCAGGGCCGTGGGCCATCATTGCCTCTTTTAGGCTGCCGTGCTGTTGCTGTCTAGGTAAATCCTCATCATCGATGTAGGTAGCGAGAGAATTTAGCAAGTGTTCTTTGCTGATAGCTGTCATCTTACACCTATGTGAAGTCAGATAGCTGTCAGTTCATTCAGCTTCAGAGGGAGAATGGTCTCTGTGGCTGTTGTCAGCCTACTGAATGAGCTGTGCTGACAGAGTATTGGGTTCATGTAACATCTATAATCAGGCCTTGTACAAGCAGGTGTTCCACTTAGTGTAAGCAACAGCAGTCATAATGATAATGCCTCCTTGAGTGCGTATTGTATAAGGTTTTACACACCTTTTTAAAAAAATGTAATTATGTGTGTGCATCTGTGTCTCTGGGTTTGTGAGCATGAATGCAAGAACTCCAGGAGATCAGAAAAGGACATCAGAGCTCCTGGTTCCAGAGTTACGGGCATTGTGAACTGTCGGCATAGGAGCTGGGAGCTGAACTCTGGTCTTCTGGATCTCTGGTCCTTTTTACTCTCGCCACATCACTTTTTATCTATTATAACTCTCATAACAAAGTTAGGGAATAAATACTCTTACCATCCTTGCTTTAGAGGAAATAAAAGGGGGCACAGATAGGCTAGCTACTTTGTCCAAATCGTCACTATGTATAAACATGCTTATGGTTTGCGTCAAGGTGGGGATGTCCAGAACCTGGGTTTTTTCTTGCTTAGCCCTTGAAGAAGGGAAAGGCAGACTACAATGGAGTTTTATAATAGAGTAGATTGTTGTGTTTCGGGTTGGAGGGAGGGGTGTTTTCTGGGAAAATATCAGTTAGATGAAACATGGAGAAATGATAAGGATTGAGAACAACAGGCAAAGTGGTTCAGAATACAGTGAGTTTTGATGAATTGACATGAACTCATTACGAAGGGTGGATGGAGTTGAGCATTTCATGCATTCCACAGAGATCTACAGGAGGCTGGGTTGTCAAAGTGTGTGTGGGGGGAGGTTTCTACCTGACGAACATGGGTCAGGGAAGAGTGGGAGATGATAAAAGTCACCTTGAGGGTGACATCTTGAGACATGGGGTAGTAGACAGAGGAGTCTTGTTTTTTGTTTGTATGTTTTGCAGTTCTGACAGTTAATAGATCTTCAGAAGCAATTGAGTTACACCCCCTAGCCCCCACTTTTTTGTATTCTTCTAAATTCTGAGACTGGATTTCAACTTGGAATCCTGCCCCTGCCTCCTTAATACTTGGGCTTACAAGCCTGTGTCAGAGACGGGCCCAATCACTATTTTCTTTCTCCATTGGGCTTCCAATTTACACCTTAAAACATTTATTTTCCATCTAGAGGAACACAATAAACAGTTCTTTCTGGTTGCTGCCATCTGTGCTTCATTTTCTCCACCTCTTCCTTATTCATCTCCATTTTCTCTACCCTGGACTTTTGATACTGGACAGGGTGAGGTAAGTCTGTCGCAGCTCTAGCTTGCTATGCAGTCTTCTGAAAATTCTGCATCTAAAAGGCATGCCTCAGCCATTTGTGATTCCACATTTCCTCCAGCATTTCCTACTCCATGTTTAGCAGCCAATGTAAAGTTCACACTCAAGACCGTCTGCCCATTATTGGTGTGGAGTTGACCTCAGTGTGGGGGAGTGTACCTTGGGGGAGTTTAAATGTCCTCTCGGCACAACTGAGAAATAAGGTCATCCCCATCTCTCGAGTTTATAGAGGGAAAGGAAAGTTGGGTAGACTGGATTTACTGCTTTGGTCACTATTTCTTATTTCTTTAGCTTATGAATTGTGAACACTTATTTTATTTTCAAATTATTGAATATACCAGCCAACTCTTCTCAGGATAATATAAGTATTTAAGGAAAGACATAAAATAAAAAGGAGGGGCTTGAGAAAGAGCTTATTGGTTAGGAGCACCTTCTGCTCTTGCAGAAGATGGGTTCCGTTCTCCGGACCCTTTTGTTGGTTTACAACTATCTGTAACTTCAGTTTCAAGGCTTCTAACCTCAGGGAAATACATGGTATATAACACACATGAAGGCAGACACTCAAATACACATAAATTGAAGAAAAAATAAATCTTAAAAAAAGGGAAACATGAACCATCAGGCTTTTAACTGGCAAAGCTGACTATGAATGCACTGAGAGCACATACACAGTTAATGGTGCAGTCACATTTTCATCTGTGTCTGGTTTATGTGTCAGTGGTCACATGCACGTAGGTGCACATGTGTAGAGGGCCAAGGTCAGTGTCAGGTGCCTTCCTTAATTGTTGTGTCCTCTCTCTCTATCTAGACAAGGTCTTTAACTAAACCTGGAGCTCATTGACTCCTGGGATTCTATGGACAGTGGTACTCATAGAACTTCCTTCCTTTGGACCTGCAGGATGGGGTTACATTTGAACTTTGATGGGCCAGCTTTTGCCTGAGCGTTGGGAGTACATACTCTGGTCTTCATGCTTGTGCTCTTTTCCAACTGTACTATCACCCCAGCCCTTTGTGGTCCCATTGCTTCATATGCTCTACAGCTTCATGCTTCCCTTCCACTGCACCTTATACCCTATAACTCCAATGCATGATTCAGTGCTGGTTTCCTCCAGTGAGCACCTGAAGTTGTTTTCTTCACTTACACTGCTCTATCTCTGCAGAGCATCCACCATCTGTCTTCAGTACCTGTCAACTCCTCACACGTGGTTCATACTCAATACATTTTAGATGAGAGGATGGAGGAGAACATTGGTCTCTCTAGAATAGACCTGGCATGCTGTGAGTTCCATGTGATCTGCTTTGTGCTGGATTTTTACCCAGAATTCAGAGTGATTGGTTATCCTGAGAGTTGTTTTTAATGCATTCTATCTGTCTGTCTGTCTGTCTATCTATCTATCTATCTATCTATCTATCTATCTATCTATCTATCTATCTATCTATCTATCTATCTATCGTGTTATTATTAATTTGAAAGTGTAGGAAGCCTTATATACTTTTCTTGCATTTAGTAGTAATTCCACTTAAAAAAAAATTACAACCCAACTCCCTCCCCCCCTCCCGCTTACTAGTGAAGAATTATTCTTCCTGTGTCTGAGGAAGCCTCTGATCATCCACCGAGAAGTCATGGCAGGGTTGCTGGGTGCTTGCCAGTGTGGCTTTGTTTCCCCAGTTGCAACCCTGCAGAGTCGCTGCCTTGTGGTAGTGAGGCATCTTGGCACTGGTACTTAGAGCATATTTCAGCTGGTGATTTCTGCGTGATTGGGATGAGTTTCTGTGTGACAGGCGTCATAACAGAACTGTTACGTGACTTCTGTCTAAGGCTGTCCATCAGTCAGAACTGTAAAAACCAGTTTGCATATGTCAACAATTTAATCCTCTAATGTACTTGCCAATGGAAAAGTGACACTGGAATTATTTTTTGTGTATTTACTGACTCGAATGATGTGGTTACCAAGTGCCCTGATGGAAAAACCTTCAAATTCCAGTCTTCCAATTGGGACCATATGCGTCTTCTTTCCCTAGCCAAATTGAATTGTACATCTTTTCACACACAAGTGTGCATCCACACAATACAGTCCTGATTATGTTTTGTGTTACATACATGTGTATTCATACCAAGTACACATGTGCCTAAGTGTACATTCATAAGCTTTGCCCTCTAGGCTCCCAGTAAAGATTAAATCATTTACTATGGGTACTATTCTCAGAAAAGTGTCTCCATAAGTACTAGCTTTTCTTATTTCAGAATATTGTCTCATTCTGACAGATATAGCAGTAACATTATTGGTGTATCTAACCTCTGCTTATGAACACTAAACTGAAGATGGTAGCCAGTTTTAAAATGATTGTGACATTTTATGAATTGGTACCACTCAGACATGTCTACTACAACAAATTTTTATGCCACCTCAAAATTGTTAGTAGTTGTATTTTTTAGTCTAAGTCATTTATTGATATATTTATGTTGATTTGTAACATAGAAATGTTTCTCTTCTTAATTCTCCGCTGTCCCCCTTTTCTTTGTCTTCCTTTAAGTTTTTGAATCAGGGTCTCATATGTGCCAGGCTGGCCTCAAACAACACTGTGTACCTGAGGGTTACCTCAAACTTCTGATTGTCCTTCCTCAATCTCCTGAGTCCTGAGATTATAGGCATAAAACTACCATGCCCAATTTATATAATTTTGGGACTGGAATCCAGGGCTTCATGCTTGCTGAACAAATATGCTTATCAACTGAGTATCTTCCTTGCCCACGATTTCTCTTATGTACCTATCCCCCTAAGGCCTTTGAGGAAGATAACTTTCAGTGGGTATTTTTGTTTTTGTTGTTGTTGTTTTTAAAGCAGGGTCTTGTTAGGAATCCCATGCCTGTCCTCTATTTATAATCCTTCTACTGTACCCTTCCATCCTAACTTGAATGTGTTATTTTCACCTTTAGTCCAAAGGGAACTTTATTGAGAATCTTGATATATGCTTGAACCAAAGTAAACTTCCAATTTATAATTTTCAAAAACCACGTCAGGTATTTAAATCACCAAATAGAAAATAATACAAAAGAAGATTGAAGAATGGGAACTATTCATTCCTACAATGATAATTATAAGATTTTATATCATGATTAATAAAAACCCAGAGACAGATACTGGGTTTCAATCTGAAGACCAGAAAAACAAATCAGCCAGCCACAGGCTCTTTCCTCTACCTCAGTTCAATATGGCAATTCTGCCTCCAGGAATCCTCAGAATGAGACTGACTGAGAGCTGTCTCCTCTCTTATATTCCTTTTGAGTGCTGGGATTAAAGGCATGCACTACTACCACCCAGTTTGTATGACTAACTAGTGTGGCTACAGGGATTAAAGGTGTGTGCCACCACTGCCTGCTGTGTAAAGCTGACCAAGGTGTCTGTTTTAGTCTCTGATCTTCAGGGAAGCTTTGTTTATTAAGATACACATAAAATGCCATTGCAGGTTTTCAGCATGTAGTTGATTGTACCCCTTGGGTAAGTGGTGTGAGGCATATATGTTAGCTGTGGTAGGAATATATGTAAACTGGCTGTTTAAACTAATTTCTCCTTTCCCCTCCTATCCTCCTTTTTCCTTCCTCTTCCTCTTCTTTCCCTTTTAGTCTCCTTCCTCCCCCCTTCTTTCACCCACCACCACCACCACCACCACCACCACCACCACCACCACCCTCATCATCTTTATGATGCCAATCTTTAGCTCAAATGATCAACTGGTCTCACCTGGGATTTTATAAGTATATATTGTTTGTACATAGGATGTCATTGTGTGGTTATTGATGTTAAGATAAAAGTAGTTCATTTTAGACACAAATCTCCAAAGTTGTTTGGTATGAGTATGGATATCCAGACTACTCTGTGGGGAGAGGAAGGAAGAAGTGAAGACTGCCCTCCACCAAGTAAGGTCTTTACTTGAGTGAGCGTGAAAACTTAAAATAGGCATTCTTAGAGTAATTCCAGATGATAGCTAGCTTTATCATCTTTAGGTTATGTAGACTTCTGTTTTGACATTGGAGATTGAATTCAGGACCTTGTGCCTATTAAACACACCCTCTACAACTGAACTACATTCTCATTCCAACCATTTTTTGCCTTTTACGATTTTCATTGAGGTGGGGAAGACATCCCGCAACACATTTGTGGAGGTAAGAAAATAGCTTTAAGAATTCAGTACCCTGCTTCCATCACGGGTGGGCTCTGGAGATAGAAGTCAACTTTTTAGGCTTGGTAATAAGTACTGGAAGGGCCGAAAGCTTGGGCAGTTTAGTGCTTACCAACTTTGTAAAACATAGAAATTGTTGAGGGCATTAAGTGACATCGGACGGGAAGTTCATTCCTTGCTCAATGAGACATTCTGACAAGAAAAACTTTTCTCTGCTTCCTGTAATGATTTGAGAGTTAAAAAATCCGTTCCATTACTAAGGGACAGGGTCAATCCTGATTGAAGTAGATTGTTCATGAAGGCCAACAGAATTCTCTCAAAGTCAATTTGTACTTTCTTGGCTGTAGAAATATTGTGGAACTCAGCTCTTAAAAGAAAGATTTCTGAACCAGACTGTGGCTTAGAGATGCTGCAGTTGCTGTGTATGTTGGAGTCTCTGGGTTAAGTTCACATACAATGACATGTTTTTTTTTTTTTCTTTCTGTATTGCTATTCCTTTAAAGATCTGAAAATAAAATCCTGAGTTGACCCCATTGTTGTTCCTTAGCATGTATCACCTTGGTATTTGGCAAGTTTTTATTTGGCAGCAGACGTTTTACCACTGTCACAATGCCTGTGCAGTGTGTAGGCATTCTGAGCTTATTTGTTTCATCCTGGAAAGACAAGCCGGGTGCTGATGGCCTTTGGGTGCTGGACCTTGATCTGCTGACTTATAATCAGAGCAGTTATGACCCTTTCTTACAAGATGTTGCAAATGAAGCTCTGAGGTGAAGTAATAGCCCCTCGTGACATAGATTCTACCTGGTGTCTCTTCGTTGTTTCCAATTTTAAATTTTATTTTAAAAAAAAAAATCTTTTAGGTTTAAGATAGGGCCTTATGCATCCAAGACTGGTCTTATACTGTCTATGCAGCCCAGGATAGCCTTGAATTCATCCTCTTGCTTCTGCCTCCTGAGTGTCAGGTTTATAGGTGTGCACCATCCCACCCAGGGATGATGTGGTGACCGGTACAGAACCCAGGGCTTTGTGCGTGCTAGATAAGCGCTCTGCCAGCTGAACTATGCCTCCCACCCTAAACTTTTGTTTTCAAAACCACTTAATGATTTCCACCTTTCTCTCTCTCTCTCTCTCTCTCTCTCTCTCTCTCTCTCTCTCTCTCTCTCTCTCTCTT
>NC_022010.1:25346039-25357427 GCF_000317375.1 Microtus ochrogaster
TCCCTCCCTCCCTCCCTTTTGTCCTTCCATCTTTGCTTTTTTTCATTTGTTTTTTGAATTTAATTTTTATTTGTTGCTCTGGCTGGCTCGAAAATTGCTTCATAAGCCAGGCTGTCCCCAAATTTACAGAGTTTTATTTGCCTTTACCTCCCAAGTAGTATGATTAAAGGTATGAACCTACAGAAGTGCCTCTTATGTTTCGTGTCTACACAACAAAGTAAATGTTCACTCTGAGAGAATTATACATAAGAGTTATGCCCTGTAACTAACTGTTAGGCACTGTGTGCAATCATTACGCTATGAATGGCATGTTTTTGCAGTGACCAGTAGCACAGCTGTTAATCAGACAGATGAGCTGCTCTGAGATTGACTCTGAGTAACTTCTCAGAGTGAGTTTGCAGCTCAGTTCTGGACAATTGCTTAACTTCTGGTGCCCATAGGATTCCTTCATCGGTTGTATTGGAGAATATCATTAAGAGAGCTTATGCTTGTGGCTTGTGGGTCAAAGATGATTCTTTAAGTACTAGGAACTCAGTTACAAGCTAGGAATAGCAGACAAGCCATGGTCCTAGCACTGAGGAGGCAGGGGCTGCTGGATCTCCATGAGTTCAAGGGCAGCCCAGTAAGACCCCCTTCTTCAAACAGAAAACACGTTCCAGAATGTAGCACTGGTTTCAAACTCTCCAATGAGGAGTCTTTGTGCCATTTGAAAGTTTTCTCCACCAACCTCATTAATCTTATAAATGTTTTAACTAACGGCAAAGGGACATGAGAGAATTGATGTCTTGTTTCTTGTGTGAACACCAGGCTTTTCGTCTGTGCTGACTCTTGTCCTTGTGTGTTTCACCTTCTCTGTGAAATGATCTCCATTTGTTCGGAAAACAGTGTAGCTGAGATTGGATTGTGACCATATCAAGCCTTTATGGTATCACTTTTTAAAGAAATCCCATTCTTCCATTATGTGTTTTTCTTCATACTGGTTATGTAGCCTTGTTTTAATTTGGATTTTCTTCTTAGCACAGGAACATCATAAACCAAATGATGATGCAGATTAGATGCAGTCAAGTATGTGTACACAATGCTCCTAACATGTCACACAGACAATACCTGTAAAATTCATTTTTTATTCATTATAAGATAAAGTCATACCTTGTGTTCATATTGCTCCAAATGTTTTCCATTAATTGCCCTTTCTAACTTGTGCAGCCCCCTGTCATGCTGTTACTTTTTTTTTTAGCGACACTTAGCACCATGGCTGTAAGGTGTCTGAGTCAGGGCAAGCTAACACATGTAGCTGCAGAGGTAGCAAGCAGTTAGCCAAAGCCATTGCCTGTAACCATTGTGCAGTTTCCTTGCCACTACATGGTATAAAAAGATTTGCTACCTTCTGGGTGAAGACACCATCAGATGTATATTCTAGAACAGATTTATCTCTGGTCACAGACATGTACTGTCTCCTTATTATCTAGGAATTTTTTGCTCGTCTCCCAACACCTTGATATAATCTTCCCTTTTGTGCCTTTACATATTTCGTCTTAGTTTTTAAAATCGTGTCCATTTGTGTGAAAGGGGGTGTTGTGCATTAATAGTTGAAGATATGTTGCATCATCCAGTCATGCTGTGGAATATTTTTGGGGTTGTGAAATTTTTTTTTTAATGATGCAAAGATGTGCTGCCTTCTTTTACATTGCATTTATTTGACTCTGTGAAGCTGTGTTACTATTGCCTGTCTAAAGCACATGACTGGTCTAATAAAGAGCCAAGCGGCTAATAGCTAGGCAAGAGAGGGATAGGTGGGGCTGCCAGGCAGAGAAAATAATAGAAGGAGATGAAGAACAGAGAAGAGAGAGGAGTGAGAAAGGGGGAAAGAGAGGAGGACGCCAAGGGCCAGCCACCCAGTCACCCAGCCACACAGCCAGCCGCAAAGTGAAGTAAAGAGAGTTATTTAGAATAGTGAAAAGTAAAATCCCAGAGGCCAAAGGTAAATGGGATAATTTAAGTTAGAAAAGCTTGATTGAAACAAGTCAACCTAAGTCCAGGCATTCGTAAGTAAGAATAGGTTTCTCTATTTGGGTGGTGGGCCCCCAAATAGTAAAGAATAAAAAAGAACCAACTACAAAAGGGGGTTGTGCATGTACTGTTAATGCTGGTGGAAGCCCCAAGTATTGGATCCCTCCCTTTGGGGTCACAGTTGAAGACAGTTTTGAGCTGTCTGACTTGGGACCAAGTAATTGAACTTGGATCCTCTGAAAGAGCAGTATGCACTCTTAACCACTGAGCCAGCTCTGCAGCCTCTCTAGTGATGCTCTTTTGTATATAGTAGCCTTGCTTTTAGACCTCTCCTGGGCTTTGAAGCATATTCTTGGGTTCTGTTATTTGCCGTCATATTGTTCAGCTTGTTATTTTGTGGCTGGTGCAGAGTAATAGATGTTTGTGGGATTGAATGAATGGTTAGTTATTTAATTTACTTAATGATATTTCCATCCTGGTGTGGACTTGAGGTACTTTAGAAAGTCCATTGAAGCAGCAGGTGCCTGTGGCTTCCTTCGCTTTGTGGACTGGGAATTGGTAATTCACCCTTCTTTAAGGTCAACTGTGTGTATGATTTGGGGTTGATGGTTTTTTTTCCTCTAAAATTTCTTAGTGTATACATTTTTTTCTTGAAAAATTGTCAATTCTGCTGCTGTGGTGAACATAATAAAAATGTGAGCTATATGTCTACACAATGTAATTTTTAAAATGTGGCACTCTGTGCTTGTACCATGCTTTATGAGTAGCTATATGCATCCCAGTGCTCAGAAGAAAATCTAATTTTCAGAAGTATATTTGCTGATTTATTGTTGTAGGGAGCTGTCCAAGCATAACAGCCATCATCATCAGAGCAGCTGTGATTACTTGAAAGAGCCCTGGCGATCTGGCCTGTTGGCACTGACACATAGCATCGTGTGGGAAGGGGAGGGAGGACCATCGGACCTTCATCTGCTTTCAGTTACTCCCCTCTTGTTCCTTCTGTCCATTTGTATGTAATTTTTCCTTGATTACTCCTAGCTCTGGGTTTTCGAGTATAGACCCTAGAAGATTAAAAGAATGGAGAATTTCATGTCCACAGATTCGGAAACATCCCTATCCATGCTATGGTGTGACTTAAGGTGATGTCGCTGTTTTAGAGTCACCTACACTCCTGTAACTCTTCACCATATATATTGTGTCCGTAAGTCTAAGGAACTCATTGGTTCCCCACATTGGACCTTGGTAGAATTGTCCTTTGGTTTGTCATTGGTTCCCTAAAATGAAGGGACAGATGTTTACGTCTCCCCAGGAAAAGTTTCCTGTACCACTTGGTAGTATCAGCATGATCAAGACAAAGCTAGAATGAGTCTGGGAAGAACAATAGCATTGTTTCCCTATGGGGGACAAGACAGGCAGCTGAATCTGAGTTATCTTAAGGGTGAAGTGTCTGGTTGGCAATCCTGACATTTTTTATTCCTGTGGTATGAACTGCTATGCCTCATTTCTGTAGTAACAGTTGCATTTCCCCTGCTATGGGTCATAAGATTTATACCTAAGGCTGAGCCGTTGGAAGGCAGAGTATGTTGGAAGGCTCTCAGGATACCTGACTTCTGTCATACCTATTCAGTGGTTTGTGCACTTGTTGATGGGTAGGTTTCTGTAGTGCCCTTATTACGCCTGCTTGTGCTCTACACTCTACAGTAGTTTTTGCAAGCTGGGAACTAGGCTGGAGATTTAAGAACTCACACACATAGATAGAGACACGGGGACACGGGTCATTTTTGAAACCAGAATGCCAACTTTATTGTGCTCCAGGGTAGCTGTATAGGGATTCTTAACTGATAGCCACACCCTAGTTCTCAGGATCTTTCAGCTGCAAAACCCACCAGAATTTACTCCCCTGCCCTCAGGAACTCATGAGGGTCTCCTGCTCAGAGCAGCTGCAAACAAAGGAAAACAAGTTGTTTTGCTCAGTTCACTCCAGCAGACAAAGGGTCTGAGGCAGGCAAAGAAAGTCAAGGGGCCAAGGGTCTGCAGCCCCCAACAGGTTTCTTGATATGACTATGGACACTTTTTGAGAATAGTTGACGGTCTAGAGCTAATTTCATAGTTCTTTGAGAGTAGCACATAAGAGATGAGAGTATAAGCAAGCTGCAGTGGAGTATTCCGGCCACTGCTGTGTGTAGTAAGACATCTGAGGCTCTTCAGATGGAACTGGTTTGTGTGGAGGAGCAACAACTGGAAAAGGATACATTGCTTAGCATCCTCTGAAATGGCTTCCTATTTGATAGGTAATGTGGATGAAAACAGTGGGGAGGTCTCAGTGTTGGCTTGGTGCTTCTTAGAGCTAGAGGTCTGAAAGAAGAAGACAGGTTTAACCAGTGATCCAAATGCTTAGAATCCATGGCAGGGGTCAGACAGAATGGAGGAAGACAGAGAAGTGGTAGAAGACACCCTTTGGGTCAGACCCTTAATACAGAGAAATGGAAGATTCATGATTCAGATGCAGATGGGGGCCTCAGTCCTCACTTGGCCTTTTTGAATTGCGAAAACCTTTAAACAAGCAATGAAAGATCCTCACTGCCTGACTCCCGAGGCCCTGGGTTATGGTGGTAGATGAAACCAGCCTGCCTGCTGCAGAAGCAGGGAAGCTGAGTATTAGAACACCCCTTGTATCTTTTGAGCAGTAAGAGGGGAATCATTTCTTGATGGTCCCTAGGATGCCAGGACCTAGAGGACAATACAGGAGGGATAAGCAATGCTGAAGGAAATGGATATGCAAGGGGTGCTGTCTGATGGTCAGTTAAGTACAGAATTTAGAAAGAAAATTCATCAAAGGGAGCTTTAGTGGTGTCGGTGAGCTCCATGGTGGAGCACAATCATGGTGAGGGGCTGTGTTAGAGCTAAATGAATGGGCCAGAAAGAGGTCTGGAAGTCGCAAAGGCAATGAAGGGCAGGTTACAGATGTGCAAACCAAGCATCATTGTGAGTTAAGTGTGGCTAGGTTTTTATTAAGCATGAGTCCTTAGGAACAACACTGATGGGAAAGCAAATGCCATGCCTGAAGATGGCTTTTAGACCTGAGCGGCTGTTCATTGCAAGTGTTAAAGAAGAAAACTGGGAGGTGCAGGCCTTCTCTACTGCCCACCATCTCTGGGGATGGGACCTACTCCCATCTGCCTAGGGAAGATGGTATTGCCAGGGGCTCACCCGGGTGAGGACTAGGTAGCACTTAGTTCTTGAGCTTAATGGAGAGTTATGGATTTATTGGTTGTTTGAATATGGGGCTTAGGCAGGATGTAGGAATCAGCAGTGAAGCTGTTAGGTGCATGATTGAATTATATTCTTTCGGTCATTTCCTAGGTACATGGCTTTGGATAAGATGGTTGACTTTTTTCAACTTATTTTTTTTTTTTTTTGAGACAGGGTTTTCTTTGTAGCTTTGGAGCCTGTCCTGGAACTAGCTCTTGTAGACCAGGCTGGCTTCAAACTCACAGAGATCCACCTGCCTCTGCCTCCCGAGTGCTGGGATTAAAGGAATCAGCCACTACTGCCCGGCCCTCAACATAATTTTTAAAGTTGATTTTTGTTCAGTGTTTTAACACAGTAATACAAAGTATACTAGGACACACATAGACAGATAAGTAAAAATATAATCAAAACCAAGGGTCAGGTTTGCTGCCCTGTTCTTTCTGTGCTAGTAAATATGTTATCCTTGCATATTTAACACATTATCCAAGCTAGTATTGGAGAAAATGCTAACAGCATATAGAGCAGTAAATCGCAAAAAACTTGCTCATTTCTGGCAGAAGTTGCTTTCAATTCCTATTTTATGCAGATTTTAGTATTGTTGGATTTGTTCTGAATAAAATCAATTTAACAAAATTTTTGATCACAGCAAGTTTGGGCTGATTATGAGGTCTGATATCTAAGCCTCTCTCAGCCACTTGCCTGATGTGAAATACCAGGTTTGTAGGTTCTTTGAGCTACTGTTGTGGAGCTCATTATCCAAAAGTTTCTTACTGGCTGGACAAAGTTTGGACCTTACCTTATATTGTGTTCAGCCTGCCACCCAAGAGCCACATGAGTATCAGGACAGCTCCAAATGCAGCCCGACACTTGAACATGACTATGTCATTGCAGTGTCAAAAGGAGGAACATACCTTGATTTTCAGAGCTTTAAAAGTAGGAACCTTAAACATTCCTCTGAGGTAAGTCAGCCAGTGAAATATCACATGGATGCTTGAGTCATTAGCATCTTTGTTCTTAAGTAGCGCTGTGATTTTCAGTCTTTAGGAAGTAGTAATTACTTGTTTCTCAGTTCTTTTGGTAAGGATTGCATTTTCATTGTATTATTTTGTACGCTTAAATTACAGGACTAAGTAGAGTTAATGTTACCTGACGAAATAAGGAGAGCCATGAAGCGCTGGGAGCAGGTATAATAAACCTCACATAAGGCGTATACTGAGTTAACCGAGTCCTTGTCAGAAGCAGCCAGCAGGATAATGAACTGTGCATTCCTTCTAGAGTTCCTCTGGGGACTCTGCCAGGAGGTGATTCCAGGATGGAAGCTGGGTTTTCATCTGTTCTCTGGGATTTAACAAGGAGCACTATGCTTTTAGCTAGATTTTCCCTTAACAGGAGTTCATTTGTGCTAGTCATTACTCAACCAATTCAAGTAGAAGAGGCCCATACTTTAGAGAAAGGAATTGTGACTCAAATTTACCAATGATTCGGGTGCTTTTAACCACCTCCCCAATCTAGAAAACTGTTGTTAAAAGCCTTGGGGTTTTGTTTGAACATATGGAGGAACTGATTTTCTTTTGTGATTTAACTAGATTTTATACAAAGAGGAAGTGGTAAGATTTTAGTTTCTAGTTATAGTATTTGTGCACTGCCCATTTTCCACGTGTGTAGCTTCTTCTCAAAATTGACACTCTTCATGTGATTTTTCTCACTGAGGACAACACTTCTGTTCATTTACTAATACAAATTTTTGAGGAAAGCCTAAAGGTATCCATTAATATTTGTAATATATCCTTTGCCTTTTAAAGAAGTTTATGGGGATCTAACTTCTTTATGATTGAAAAGAGGTACTGAATTAGCCAAGTCAAATAAATGTCAAACTATTTGTAAATCATTGAACTGTCCATGTAATTACAGATAAATGTATTTTATGAATGGTATGGGTGTACTAGGGCTTCCTCTTAAGCATCACTGAGGCTCAGAGAATTGGGAACTGGATTCTGGAAGATAAACTTTGTTGTTGTTTACGTCTATTTAAGTCTAGTCACGGAAGGGTGTTGCAAATTAGTGAATTGTTCATATCATAGAGGTGTCATACTGCTAGATCTAGTACCCCGTTTTCCAGTGAGAGCATGTGTCTCCCGGTGTCCTTATTTTTACTCTCTTTCTTTTTTTAACATCAAACTAGTTCATGGTTCTATGGTTTGTGTTTTTCAGGCAATAAATATATCAGGAGTGCTCTGAATCATGTTACCTCAACCAAGGGTTTCTTTTTTCCTCTCATATCTATGTCTCCATAAGTTCCTGGGTATACCTTAATTTTATAGGTAGATATATGTTTAGAGCCAAACAGAATATATGTGTGTGTGTGTGTGTGTGTGTGTGTGTGTGTGTGTGTGTGTGTGTGTATCATATTATGTTAAAATATATGATGCCCAAATGAAAGAAACATTTTGCTCATGGCAGCCCTGGAAAAACAGCCCTTATTTTGTAATCACCCTCTCTTACCGTTGAGCATGCTTTAGCAGACCACTTTGTTCATCCCCTTATCTATTGATGGATGTGCAACAGCTGACTCATGTCTTGAGGAAGTCCTGAATGCTGCTGCACTCTCCTTGGGAGTCCAGGTGTCTTTGATGCATGGATTCCATTTCTTTAGGTGTACAACGAAGTAGGATATCTGGAGCTTATAGATTATCTTTCACTCTTCTTTGACACCTGCTTATTGTTGTCCATAACAGTTGCTGGTGTGTTTGTGTGTGTGTGCCTGCAGGTGAGCACACATTGCAGCGTTAGGGAATCTTTCTTGAGGGCTTTTGTATGTCAGGTAAGCACTCTGTTTACTTCACCATGGTCTTGATTTACGTTTCCTTGCTATTCCACAAGACCGAACATTTTTCTACTCGTTAGCATGTGTTTATGTGGCTGCATGCATGTGGGCATGTTTGTGCCATGGTGAGAGGACAGCTGGTGGAGTTAGATCTGTCCTTTAACCACGGGGCTTCCAGGCCTTGAACGCAGGTCATCAGATTGGGAGATACGTGCTTTTGCCCCTTGAGGTACCTGAAACATTTCCCCACAGACTTTATGGCCATTTCTCTTTCATCTTTTTGAGGAATGTCTATTCAAACCATGTGCCAAATATTATATTGAATCATTTGTTGTTTTATGTAATTGGTATTTAAAAATTCATTGAAGATTATAGATATTAGTCCCTTGTCAGATGAGAACTTATTTGTTCCCACACTGGAACTTTTTTCTGCAATGTGAATTATTTACTTTCTACAAATCTTAGTTTGATCGAATCCCTCATACTCATTTTTGCTTTTTGTCTTCCTGCAAAATCATAAGTGATACCAACATCTTAAAGCATTTTAGTGTTTCTGGACTGATGCTTAGGCATTTAGTCTCTCTCTCTCTCTCTCTCTCTCTCTCTCTCTCTCTCTCTCTCTCTCTCTCTCTTTCTCTCTCTCTGTTACATGTATCTTTTGTATGGGAAGACCTCATTTTTGCTTGACTTCAAGTTCATTTACTGAAGAATTTTTGTCTTCGGTTTGTGTGTGTGTTTTCTTTATACCTTTATTAAGTATGAGCTTGCTATAAATTTGGGGGATTTTTTCAGTAATTTCTACCCTCTTCCTTTGGTGTGGTGTTCGTGTTGTGAATGATGCTGTCTTGGTTACTGCAGTCCTGTAATGAGTCTTGAAGCCAGTCATGGTGTTATTTGCTGTTTTGTCGTTTGTCCGAAGATCGTATTGACAATGCAGGTTCTTGTTTGCATCCATATGAATTTTAGGATGTTGCTTCTCCTATGTGTGTGAGGAATGCCTTTGCCATTTTCACAAGGATTGCATTTGGATCTCTAAATTGTTTTAGCATTATGTTTTTTCTTACAAAGTACTTGAAATACTTGAGATATTTAACACACATAAAGGGAAAATGTTAATTTTAGCTGAACATTTCAGTCTGGGATTGGATAGCACCTTTGCTTTCTTCCTCTGGCAAAGTAGCTCATCATAGTAGAAGAAGTCGCCAATCAAAACTCAGCCAGAAAGCAACAAAACCAAAGGGCTAGTCCACCACAATCACCAACAAGGGCAATCTCCTAGGAACCCCCACTGTGCTCTTCTTCCTACTATGGTTTATAGTAGAGGAGAATACTCTAGACTCATGAACTTTTGATAGACACTAATCCAAACAATGGCAGGCAATATGGATAACTTAATAATTTTTCCAACTAATAAATGCAGTAAGGCTTCACTTTTTCACGTGTGAATTATGTAATTTATTTTATTGTTGTTCTACAATTGATTTGTAGGTCTTTCCGATCCCTGGTTAAATTCGTTCTTGGTTATTATATTTTATAGCTAAAATAAATATGAATGAGATTGCTTTCTTGATTTATTTTTTTCTTTGCATCCAATTTGTTACTGAATATAAAAATACTAGTAATTGTGTTGATATTCTCATGTCATGTAACTGCTAACTTTATTTGTTCTAAGGTCTTTTGCTGGAGTATTTGTTTTTTTCTATGCAAAATTTGAGGGTCCATGTATTAAATTACCAAGTTCCATATATTCAAGTTACCTGCCCATGATGTCGAAAAGCATTTACATTTTGAATTTCTTCCTTCCTGTACTAAATCATTGGCAGTGTGTATGTATTGGGTGATCTGTGTATTATGCATATTCACAAGTGTATTGGTATACGTGTACATGTGTAGGTCTAAAGTGGAGATCTGAAGTTAATGTCACGTGTGGATTGTCTTTCTTGATTGCTTTCTGCTGTATTGATTAAGGAAGGGTCTCTGGCTAAACCTAGTCACCATTCCCGGCTAACTTAGCTCTCCAGTGTTGTGAGTGCCATTTTTTGAGCGAACTCCATGGGTTTGTTTGTTTGGGAGGGAAGGGTCTTAGCTGTGTAGCCCAGGTTGACCTCAACTTACCATCTTCCTGGCATAGCTGCCTGAGTGCCTCATTGTTTGTCAAGGACTTTGTGAAGAGATCTTGTGCTGGGAAGATGATACTTAACGTTGGGACTGGAGAATGGTGGGGTGTAGTCAAGTAGTTCTGTAAGCATGCTAGAGGATCTCATGTCCCCTCAGCGCTCTGCTTACTCAAGCAGAGTGTCTTTTTCTCATGCCCATCATCTTGTGTCTCTCTCTCTCTGCTTCCATTTCCGCCTGCAGCCTGGCAGAACAGAAAACCGTTTTTGAATTTAGTATGCTATTTTCCCCTTTCCTCCGATCCTTCCCAACAATAAGCACTCATGATGGCAGCTGCTGTATTAAACCCAAGAGCTTAAAAGATTAAAGCAACCACTAACAGCAGTCAGGAAGACGTTTAAGGGCCGTTCTTTTTTTCTGGAGGGTTGAGTTTTCATTCTGGTGGTTGAGTAGAAAATTGCAAACAGGCTGTGTTCAGCAGCTGGAATGTGCCCCAGCATCTGGGGAGACCCAGCCTTCTGTTCCCTCTCCATTCACCAGAGATTGGGCAGCCTGTGGTGGGAACTGTAGGCACAGACATCAGAACTCACATATCTAAGTGATTGACGTTTCTTTGTTCATTGCAATTGTTTTTCAGATCAACACCATCTTGTCCTCCCTTTTCCCTAAGTAAGGCTAGTTGCTTTGCTGAGGAAAGGCCCCAGTAATGGAAGCCCCTCCCAGTCTTCTGTCCCCAAACAGCTTTTAGCCCTTGGGAAGTCTCACCTTGGAGGCAAAAATGTTTGTTAAAACTGTGTTAGCTCTCTAACTTTTCGTCTTCTTTACCTTCTATGTGGCCACTAGTATCCCCAAGGCCCTGTCTCAATAATTCTAATTGTTTGAGCCTCCACTATATATATACTTACCTGTTCTTATTTTTAATTTTAATTGCCATGGAGAGTCTGAGACTCACTATGTAGTTGAGAAAGACTTTGAATTCCTGATCTTCCCGTCTCTACTGCGAGAGTGCTGGAATTGTAGGTGTATCACCCCATGCTTGGTTTAGACATTGGTACGATGGAGCCTTGTGCATACTTAGGCTGATGCTCTACCCCTAAGGCTCATCCCTAACACTTTCCCTTATCTCTGATAACTGCTCAGAGTTCTAGACTGAGAAGAGTCATAATAATAGCTAAGTTTTTTTTGTG
>NC_022010.1:25357617-25394875 GCF_000317375.1 Microtus ochrogaster
TTTTTTGCCAGATTCTTAAGCATGGTCAGACACCAAAGAGATCAGAATCTGTGAAACTGAATATAGGCTGCTGTGTCCTTTCTTGTACCTTGAGTTTTCTAATTTCAGATAGAAAATAGTGTGCTAGATCAATGGCATAGGAAAACCTGTGTTGTGTAGAGGGTGTAGACCAGATTATGTAACAGAGAGAAGTGGGTCTCATGTCAAAGTAGTGTTTGTCAAGTTTTCCCCTGATTTTACTGTATGTGTGTGTATTCTGCTGTACTGAACTTCCTGGCTAGTGAACCCCAGGAATCTGTCTTTTTTTCCTCCAGCCCCGGGATTTCAAGCACACACTACCATATCCAGGTTTTACATGGGTGCTGGGAATTGAACTCGGGTCCTCATGCTTGTGTGGCATGTATTTTTTTTTTTTTTTCCTTTTAGTGACCTCTCCAGCCTGGAGACCTATTGATTTTCAGTGTGGTATTTCATTATTGTGCATACACACTTCAAACCCCACTGGCAATTTGCTTTCTCTATAGTATGAAATTGTCCCCATGATCTAGTCCATTACCATACCTTTAGCCACCCTCCCTCCCTCCCTCCCTCCCTTTCTCCCCCCCCCCCTCGTTTCCCTCTGAAGGTCTGGCTGTCCTGGAAGTCACCCTGTAGCTCAGGCTGGCCTTGGACTTAGAGATTCTCCTGACCCTGCCTCCCAAGTGGTGGGATAAAAGGCATGCACCACCTTCTGACTGTGTACTCTTTTAATACACAAAAGTAATATTTCTGTTTAGTTTGGTGATACATGCCTTTAATACAGCACTTGGAAGTCAGAAGCAGATGGATCTCTGAGTTCCAGGCTACCCAGGACTACATAACTAGACTCTGTTGCTCCTCCCTGTTTCTCCAAAAAAAAAAAAAAAAAAAGGAACTGCTAACTGACCTTGGTTGTGTTGTGCTGCACATATTTTTTGGGGGGAGGGGTTAGGGAATCTCTTCATCCCTGACATGAAAACCTACTGTGTACCAAACCTCCTTAGGAACCTTCTGGTTTCCCAGATCATCCGGAGTCACCTTTAAGGTAGGTATTATTCTCTCTCCTTTTTATGTAAAGAGAGGAAAGGACTAAAAAATGTCTTCCCTAAATGACACACTCAGTATAGACATGACATTCAGATGAAATGTCACCTCCATTTGGTATCCATTCCAGCATGTCACAGCTGCTGCCTCACCTCCTCTGCTTCCTTCGCCTGGCATTTCGACCACAGTGACTCTTCAGCTATCCTAGGGTATACTTCCTCTGGAAGTACGGCTTTTAGAACCTTTCTGTCCCGGCTCACACAGTGAAAAATACATTGCAGCAACCGGAGAGATTGCTCAGCTATATAACTCATGCTTTCTAATCTTTAAAGGAACCCAGCTTTGGCTCCCAGAATCCATGTTGGGTATCTCAAAACTGCCTTTTTTCTAGCTCCAGAGTATCTAGCATCTTGTTTATTGCAGGCTGCACTCCTGTTTACATGTACACACACACACACACACACACCTTTAAAGCTACAGCACATGCTTGTACATACATGATCAAATGTAGATGCACTCTCATGCTTATGTATAAATATTAGAGAGCTTAGTTTCATTCCGTGATCCCCTTACCATATACATGTTACTCTAAGGGTTTCTTTTCTCTTAAATTTTACTAACTGACATGTATGTGGGGGGGGAGTGTATGTGCTTACTTACTAATAATTTTTGTTTTTTGAAGCAGGGTTTCTTTGTGTAACTTTGAAGCCTTCCCTGCAACTTGCTCTGTAGACCAGGCTGGCCTCAAATTCACAGGGATCCACCTGCCTCTGTCTCCTGAGTACTGGGATTAACGGTGTGCACCACCATGGCTGGTCCTAAATAGATTTTGTAATCAAGGTTTGAAGAACTCTAAGTAGAATCTCTTCTTCCTCCAGACCCGCCACATGATTTCCTGAATGCACAGAGAGGCAAAGGCATTAAACGTCAGTCATATTTAATATTGTGCCATCATGTGGGCTCTGGGTTAGTAAGGCCAGCAGTTGCTAGGGAATTTACAGAGAGGTATATAAATTCAGCCTTTTGTTACTACCGTTTCCATACCTATTGCATTGCCTGTGGCTCATTAAGTGTGTTAATGAATTATATTATTTACTTTCAGCCAAGAGGGCTTGAAGATGTTAAATATGGTGGCTTAAATGAGAATTGTCCTCTATATCCCCATGTATTTGAATATTTATGGAACCTTTAGAAAGTGGAACCTTGCTGAAATATGCCACTGCCTTTCAGGGTTCATGACCTCACCCTACTTCTTCCACCTACCTCTCTACTTCCTTGGTGTGGATAAAAATGTGACCACCCATCTTCCTGTTGCCTTGCCATGGTTTCCCCACAAAGATACATTTTGTCCCTCTGGAATTGTAGACCAAAAGAAACTTTTTCTTTCTTACCTTGCTTTTGATCATGAAAAACAATTTATACACATGGCTCACTGATTAAGATCACTTGATGCTCTTAAAAAAGACCAGAATTTGGTTTCTAGCACCTGAATATGGTGGCTCTCAACCACCTGTAACTGCAGATCCTGGGGATCTCGTGCCATCTTCTAGACCCCACGGATATTTGCACAGATGGGTGGCAAGCACGCACACATGCGTGTGCATGCGCACACACACACACATACACACACTATACAAATAGATAAATAAGTCTTTTAGCAAAGATGATGAATGATGTTTGAAAAGTCCTGAGACTCGACTGAAATGAAATAATGTAAGCACTTGGCAACAGTTGGAAAAAAGCAAAGATAACATTTCTGGCTGACTACTGTTAAACTTTACATACATTCCACCTTGCAGGTTTTCTGTGGCCATTCACTTGTTTTAGATTTAGTCCACTGCATCTGAAGTTTCTTGGGCTATCAGTGTTTTAAGAGTGTTGCAGAAAGGAACCTATTGTGGCCAGGTAGCTCCCATAGCCTCTACCCCATCCTTCCAGCTGCTGCTCTTCCCTACCTGTCTTTCTAACAAATGTCTTGTAAAGGTCCTGTTTTGGAAATAGCTGTGTGGTAACACTGAAAGGCTGACGTTTAAAGAACTATAAAGAGCTTGTCAGCGCCAGACATTATGCAAGTTTCTCCTAGAACACCTTTTAGCTCCCTCCAGTTTTTTGGGGGGGAGTTCTGTATTCATCATTTTCTGGATGAGTCATTATCTCAACAGAAATATCTATGCTGATGTTCACCCCAACCAAGCATCTGTGATGCTTCTTCGGCCCATCTTTTCCTGAGCTGGTGACCGGTTTATTCTCATGTTCAGAACCTACCTCATTGTCACCTAGGATGACTCCTCCTTAGCTTGTGAATGCCACTGTCTCAATGCTTTAGCTCACAAGCTAGACATACCTCTATTTCTTCTCTTTTCATACACATAACCATTCTCTTAATAGAGCTATCTCATACTAAATTGTATAGATTATGTGTCCAGTCATGTAACTATGTAATAACCTTCTCACAAATTGCTTTTTCTTATTTACTTTGTTTCTTTACCCTGTCCATGCACTTGGTAAACATGGTTTATCTGAGTTGGGGTGTGTAAAACAAGCATGCTATTTAAAGCCTTAGGCTTGAGGCGTATCTCTTTCTAGCCTGGTGTGGGTGAAGAAGGAATTGTTTGATAGGAGATGTCATTTGTGTGATGCTTTGTCATACCCACACCCAGTGGACAATCTCTCAGGTTGCATTTTCTCTTTTTAGTGCAAGTTCAAGCAAAACGAGTTTAGACATCCTTAGCACATTTGAAAACACGACTTTGTGGGTCTCTTGTCCCCTTAGCTTTAAAAAGGGATATACAGCTGTAGTTGCTAATCGCTGTCGTCTTAAACAGAGACAGATGATGTAGATATTTGTGACACATTTCCAGAGGGAGAGCTAAGTAACCAGGCTCATTTTTCCATAATGTGTATGCTATTCACAAACTATTACCATAATTGATGTACCAAAGCCACTGTAGGGCAAATACGATGCTGTGTGTGGGTAGCAGGCAAGTAGTCACAGAATATTAGAGATCAAAACCTTATTTTAAAAGAGTTGCTTTCATTGGAATCATCCAGATTCATAATTCCATACCACGTAAAATTGCTTGGCTGCCATTTTTCTGTGCCATTCTCTGTGTACAGGGTTTTCTATATAATTATGTGTATGTATATTTTCTCATAGGCTCAATATTAAATGCAGAATCATTGATTTCTGAGAAGCATGGGATGGTAGAGGTGATGTGAACATGAACGTGAGTTGAGTGAAATGGCTACCCAATTAGCTTTTACATTTTCCAGGGACCGTCCTTTCCAGAAAGGGGTCTCTCATCTATTCTTAGTCCTTTTTCATGTTTACTTATCAGTGTCTGGGGCAGTGTGTCACTTTAGACTTGGGGATCTGTCTTTTGCTTTAATAGGGGGTCATGTGTCACTTGCTTTGTATACAATTTAATTCTACACTCAGTTCCCCAACTTGTTTTAAGTCAGATTTTGTGTATGTGTGTGCTATATGCATGTGTTTGGTATATATGTGTGTCTGTGGGTGTGTGGTGTGTTTAGCACATATGCTGCATATATGTGTGGTGAATATATAAGAGTGTGGTATATGCATGTAATGTATAGTTGTATATAAGGTATAGGTCCCTAATGTTTATTTTTACCAGGGCCTTCATAAAATGGGGAAGGATTAGATTCAGTGTTTGTTGTGTTTTTAAAATTTATTTTTCTTTTTATTTATGTGTCTTTGCGTGTGTGCTCCACATGTGTGCATGTCTGCAGTGGTCAGAGGAAGTCCTTGGGTCCTTTAAAGCTGGAGTGTCACAGATGCCTGTGATCTGTCTGGCACTGGTGCTGGCAACTGAACTTGGGCCCCCATTTTAATTGTGAAACTTATTCTTATCTGTCAAGCTCTCTCTTCAGCTCCCTGATAGAGTGTTTTTGATGGAGCACTTAATCAGAACTTACACCTTGGCTTCTATGAAATCTCTAATCCCCATCTCTGACAAGCTCTGAGATCAAAGGGACAGTCCCTGATCTCTAAACGTGAGATTTCCTGTACACACGTTTTAGATAAAGACCAGTTGATTGCAGAGGACTTAGATAACCTTATCATTTAAAATAGGTCATAGTGTATCTATTCTTAGAACCTTTTTAGGGAAATCTCCGTGTATTTGAATACTTTCCTTTGAATATGTAACGTCCCCGCTCCACTAGGAGCATCTGCTGGTTTTCCTTTTATAGCAGTGAAAATATGGGCAGTTTTGCATGTGGTTTCTTAGCTCAAAATTCACTTGTCCTTTATGTCAGAGTCAATTTATTCAGCTAGTTTATACAACTGGACATATTTCTATAACAGAAAGTTGAGTAAATAGAATGTTCCTTATCATATGGCTTGTAAAGACAGGGCCCATGTCCTGGGCTGGTGTAGCTCTTCTTCTGAAGAGGATATATGTTCTTCCTTTAGTTCAGTCTCAAAGATATGAAGCTGTCTCATGGCCTTTTTGGAAATTGTGACAGAACATAGTAAAATAAAATTGGAGAGACAGCTCAGTCAGCAAAGTGGTTGCTGTGGAAGTATGAAGACTTGAGTCTGATTCCCAGGACCATGCAAATAAAATAAACAAAAAGAAAAACAAAAGAAACTAGAATTGGTGGCCTGTATTTGCAATCATAGTACTGGGCAGGTGGCGACAGATCCATAGATCCTTGAGGATTGCTTCCCAGACAGTCATGGCCTACTTAGAGATTTCCGTATAAAAGCAAGAGACCTTTAGTTGAAGAAAAACAAAACAAAACAAAACAAAAAGAAAGTAGATGCCTTCCTTAGAGTCTCTAGCCTCCCTCCACAAAGAGATGTACACACGTGCGTGTGCACACATGTTCATGTACATCAGCCCACATAAATGCAGTTTAAAAAGGAAATCATAAAAGATAAAAAGTAAACAGAACAGCAACTTGTGGATCCTAATCAAACCCTCCATGTGTGATTGCACGTGTGTGAGAGAGTTACTGCTCAACAGCTGCATCATTATCTGCAACTGAAAATGCAGGCTTCTGCATGCACTAGACCACGATGGCATGTGCCTGTTGACCTTGGTGTTAATTGCCACAGAGAATTCTGCTGTCCATGAGCATGACCTGGGGTCGGGGGCAAAAGCCCTGCAGTGGCCTTTCAGAGATTGCTCTTTACTCCAGTTCTTCAGACATGGTGTTTTTGTGTCCGTGAGGGCAACCCTCCCACCTGGAGGATTTCAGAAAGGTCTGTGCCCTGCGCTCTGGAGGATACTTTGCTTAGAGCTGTGCCTTTTGATTTGACTGTTGGCAGTGAGCCCTAGCTTCCTTCTTGTCAGGCCTAGTGCCTCTTAAGGGCAGCGAGGAGATCAGATACAGATAGCTCAGGCATAATTTCTGCCTCCTGATTCTCTCAGCTGAAGTGTACTTTCCCTCCTCCCATGGGCTGAGGGAAGAACACATTCATCATGCAGGGTAATGAGCAGGAAAGAGCTGTAGCTTTCTCTACTCAATAACAAGAGTGTGGGATGAAAATCCTTTCTGTTTACAGTTCGGCTGTCTCTTTGTAGTGTGCATGAAACTTGAAGTTGTGATAAGCTGCGCTCTTGTGCTCAACTTGTGAGCCAAATTTGTCAATAAACTTTTTTTTGGAGGTTAGAGGAAATTTTCTTTTAAATATGTAGGTCTGAGAGGTGTGTGTGTGTGTGTGTGTGTGTGTGTGTGTGTGTGTATGTGTGTGTTATGTGCATGTTTGTGCACACGCTTAAGTGCGTGGGATTGACTAGGAATCAGGATGCTGACAACAGATGACCACAGCCAAGCCAGTGCCACGCACAAAGGTGGAAGACACCTGTGGCTCTCTACAGAGGAGCCCCTCTGACAGTTTTACAGGCTCTGCAGCCAGTCTCCCTTCTGAGGAAGCGGGGAGGTTTTGAGCACTATATCATCCCACGACAGGCTCTGATTTCAGATGCTCTGCCAGAGGATGTGGCTGCTCCAAGTGCAGCTGCAGTGGAAAGAGCAGTCTCTCCCTGCAGCTGAAACAATGCCTCCATATAGCTCGTCCCATTTCAATAGTAAACTGTCTGCTTAAAGCAAAACAAAAAAGGCAAGTGAGAGTTTCAAGGAAAGTGTATGCCAGGAAATGGAAATGAGTTCCCGAGGAAGCCTGTTTTGGTTGTGGTTTCAGAGTTATTAAACAGGCTCAATTGCTAGTTTGTCACATCTCTGTGTATGTTTCTGCGAACTTCTAATTCTCCAGAAACATTAAGGCTAAAATAGCAAGTCAGGCTTTAATTAGAGAACACACCACCATTGGGAGAAATGACTGGCTTGTAGCTCATAAGCCTTAACATCCTGCACCGATTTTGCCTTCCAAGGAAGTTGGTAGAGTTATAACATCCTCTCATACCCTCCTTCCTTCCTGACGGCTTTGAACTAATCAGAGTGTGATTAAGGCTGTCAGAGAAGGTGGGTTTGCCGTTGGAAGTGATGTTTCAATAGTGTTTCCAGCTGGCTGCAGGTATGAAGCCGAGGATAGGAGGTTGTGATGTCATTTAAAGGTAATTTGTCATTACCTTTGATCTAGCTGGAGTGTGAACCCCGAGCAGTTCTGCAGCTGTGCACCATTCAGTGCTCAAGCTTTGGTGGAGGTTTGATTCCTCTCATTTGCTGAGAGAGATGTGGGAGAGATGGATGGTTACTTGTCATGGCTGCCGGAGCCCAAAGCTTTTCTGTGCAGTCTCCTGGACTGCTGAACCTATTCTCTTTAGGAAAACACCTGTTCCTCCTTTCCTCCCCCTTTTTGCCCTCCCCCCTTTCAGGAGGACCATCAGAAATTTATCTTCTTATTTGAGTTTCATCTTCTTTGTTCCCACCCTTGGAGTAACTTCTTCCACTCAGGCAAATATTGCAGATAGGGAGGGTGTGGTGGTTTTTGTTTACCAACTTGCTGTAACCTAAAATTATCTGAGAAAAGAATCTTAGTAGAGGAATCGTCTCTATCAGGTTGTTCTGTGGCCTCTTCTGTTGAAGTGTTGTCTTCATTTGTAATTGGTGTAGCCAAGCCTGTTGTTGTTGGCACCTTTCGCTCTGTATTAAGTTCTGAATATGAGAGAGAGAGAGAGAGAGAGACAGAGAGACAGAGAGACAGAGAGACAGAGAGAGACCGAGAACTACATGAGAGCAGGATGAGCCCATTCATTGCTTCCTTATCTTGGATGTCCATGTGATCTGACTATGCTTGATCTCCTGCCTTGACTTCCCCTTAATGACGGACAGTAACCTGGGACTCTATGCCACGTAAACACTTTTCCTCTCCTCATTTGTGTTTAGTCCTGTTATTTTAGCACAGCAACAGGAATGAGCCACCATGTGGTTGCTGGGAATTGAACTCATGACCTTTGGAAGAGCAGGCAGTGCTCTTAACCACTGAGCCATCTCTCCAGCAGCAACAGGAATGAAACTAGAACAGAGAGCCCAAAGAGCAAACTATCTCTGCCCCTTTTCCTTGACTCTGAGGCAGGTTACACACTCCTAATAATGCCCATCTTTCCAGAGATATGTCACTGAGATGTATGGCACAGTGATAGTCAGATCCAGTCTTACTGGTCTTTCAAGACAGATACCCCCAGAGAAGGTCAGGAGAGAGTCAGGGGATCTTAGAGACCCCTCCTGAGCCACATACCCTCTGTGAGGCCTGGGTAAATCCACTGTACCTCTCTGAACTTCGCTATCTCTGTGATGTCTGGTCCAGGTCAGTTCCCACCTAGGAGAGACAGCCTTTATCAAGATGCTAAGTATGACATGTGTAGTCCTTATTGATTTACAGATTATTTTTAGATATTTGTTGAAAGAAAGGCTCATAAAATATAAATGCATCAAACATCATTATCCCATTCTTGAATAGTGTATCTTCTCGGTCACTGGATGCATGCTAAAATTCCTGTCTTACCACATGGAGATACTGCTATTCCTGTTCTTAAACAGATTCTGTTTGTAAAGGTTAGATTGTGATGCTTTTTATAAAGTCTTAAAATCCTAGCCCAGCGACAGTGTTCACGAGGCCTAAGAATGAATCTAGCTTCCTAATTATTCATGTTTTAGAACCGTTTCATTTCATTTATTCTCTTTGAGCACTTGTGTCCTTTATGACACGTGAGAGAGGCCACGAGGAAGTGTACTGACAGCCAGTAAGATTCCCTCCAGTAATCTGTCGTGTAGACACCATATATTTTGGCCATTGCGTCTTTTTTGTTTGCTTTGGTTTATTTTTTTGTTTGTTTTTTTTCAAGACAGGTTTTCTCTGTATAGCCCTGGATGTCCTGGAATTGGCTCTTTACATCAGGCTGACCTCGAACTCAGAGCTCTCTTGCTTCTGCCTGCCAAATGCTGGGCTTAAAGGTGTGTGCCACCACACTTGGCTCTTGTCATCGTGTCTTTAAAGGCCAGTGGTCAGGAAACCCTGCGCCTTTTGCTCTTCTCCCTTGCCATGCGCTCCTCCTCCAGGCTGTATTGTTTGTGTCAACCACCACTACCACCTGCTTCAGACACGCGCTCAGTTCCTTGACATTCTGTGCTCTCCCAGGACCTTGTTAGCTGATGGCCTATTGCAGCCTTCCATGTTTCAGTTGTGAGTATCAAAGGCTGCCTGCATTGTCAGCATTATGGATTGATAAGGTCTCTGCACTGCACGGCTCTTTCAGTGTTGCTCCCTCAGTGAATTTACCTGGTTGCTCTCTTTGTTCCCTTGCTATAAAGTCCAAACACTCTTCAGGGCTTCAGTAGTTGGTTACAATTTTTGATAGCTGTATTAGAGCTTGGA
The DNA here is from genome assembly GCF_000317375.1 of Microtus ochrogaster. Lineage (NCBI taxonomy): Eukaryota > Metazoa > Chordata > Mammalia > Rodentia > Cricetidae > Microtus > Microtus ochrogaster. Next base: position 25,367,489 of record NC_022010.1, read on the forward strand.
GTCCAAGGACTTCACCTATGTGGCGTTATCCCAGGTCTTGATACCAGACCTGGATTTTTCTTCCCTGTTTACCTACCTATTGAGAAAATACTAAAGAAACATTAACTATGCTGTTCCTATTACCAAATCACATGCTTTCCTGTGGTAGTTTGCCTGGGGACTTGCTGTAAAGAGGGTGTAAATTAAGAAGTGATATCCAGAAATCATTAGGTAGCAGTCATATATCCTTGATAATACTGAGTGCAAACTCAGTGTCCTGTATCCACTTGAAACATGATCATGGGGAGAAAGGAGACTTCTAGAAGGTTTTGAGGGTCCAGTACCAGATTGGTGAGTGCATGCGATGGAAGACCAAGTTGTTATAGATGCTGAAATCTTTCTGCATTCATATGACTTGAGTGTAAGCATACAGATACAGTTATGGTGGAAGGAAGAGGCCTCTTTCCACTCTGAATGCCATAGACCCTCTGTGGTGGTTTAAATGATTACTATTCCCCATATAGGTTCACGAATTTGAACACTTGATTCCCAGCCTTTATAGACTGCATCCTTCTTGGAGCTGTAAGATGAAAGGAATCTTTTTTTTCCCGAAGTTGCTTTTGGTCATGGAATTTTGGCATATCATCACATCAGCATAAGTATTATTACATCCTATTTTCTATCACCTGTGTGCTCTGCATCCTCTCTCGTTCAAATGAACTTAAATCGGAATCTCCTGAGATCTGTTTTAGGCCAACTTGGGGAATAAGTTCTGACAAGCTTGCTGACCGTGTCTGCATGAAGCAGTGTGTAGCTGCTCTGTAGAGATGGATTTAGGCGGCTTCCGTATCCTCGGGTAGGTTTATCACCACGACTGATATAGGACATGGGATTCTTTTTAGGACAGCCTTTTTCTGATATTGGTGGCTTATAAACAGTAGGTGATTAATGCATGCAGATTTCCCTTTCTTGAAGACATTTTTGATGGGCTAGCGAGGTGGCTCTGACAATAGTAACTAGTTCATATTGCTCTTCATCGGACTTGAGGTCATTTCCGTATGTCCGTGTTAGGTAGCTCTCAGTCATCTCTTCTGACTCCAGGTCCAGCGAGTCTGATATTACCTTCTGGCTTCCAGAGGCATCTGAAATCATCTGCCTGAGCATTTAAGAGCATTCGCTACTCTTCCAGAGGACCTGAATCCAGTTTCTAGCAGTACTGCTGGATGGATCTTAGCCACCTCTAACTCCAGCTCCAGGAGTTCCCTCGCCCTCTGCTGGCCTCTGTGAACACTTGCACCCACAGACACAAATCCCCAGACAAATAGATATTTTTTTTTTTAAGACATTTACTAAACACTAATTTTAACTCTTCGCTAATGTCTTGGTACACATTAGGAGTGAAGAAAGCCTGTGCCTCAGACACACAGTTTACAGGTCCGGGTGGTCCACTGGTAGAGGAGTGAAACAGGAGATAGATGCCCTCCATCTTTCCTGGGCATGAAAAGGGCATGTGCCCAGGCTGACTCTGACTTTTCTGTTCACCATGCAGACTGACCAATAGATATATTGCTGCTTCATCTTTAAAATATGACATAAATCAACTTAGGAAGAAAAGTTCTTTTGAGTTTATCGTTCCATAGGGATAAAGGTCTTAATGGGGTGTGTTGGAGGGTGGGTAGTGGCATGGCCCCAGGAGCCGGAAGCAGATAGGTCACATTTCTTGCATATACAGGCATAAGGAAGAGGAGAGACAGACAGAGAGAGAGAGAGAGAGAGAGAGAGAGAGAGAGAGAGAGAGAGAGAGAGAGAGGAGAGAGAGAGAATGAGCAAACAGAAAGTCAGATGAGACTATAAACCCTAAAAACCGAGCCTTATTTCTACTCCCTAAAGTTTCCAAACTTCTCCCAAATAGTGCCACTTACTGGGTACCAAGTGTTAAAATATGTGAGCCAATAGAGTCATTTCTCATCCAAAGCACCTTGAGGAGTATGAGCCAGCAGCCGTATGAATATCTGAGGCTGTTTTCTTGTTCTAGTGCCTGTGTGCATCGGAAGGATGGCTCCGGAGTTAAGAGCGCCCAGAGAGGATCAGACTGTTTTTAAACCACTTCGGAAAGTGGATGTTGGAAGCTGGGGAAACGGCTCAGTGTGTAGTGTGTTTACTACCCTAGTGTGAGTTTAGATTTCCAGTACCCCAATACAAAAACTACCGGGAACAAAAGACTGCTGGAACTTAGTGTCCATCCAGTCTAGCCAATTGCAGTTCAGTGTATTCAATAAGAAGCTACTTCCTAGTTAATTTTTCTTGTCAGCTTGACTCACCTTGAGTCACATGGTTAGAGCGAACCGTAATGGAAAAACTGCCAAGATCAGATAGGCCTGTGGACATGTCTGTGAGTGAGTGTCTTGATTGTTGATTGGCATAGGAGAGAGCATGTATTATAGTAGGTGGTTCTGACTCTGGGCAGATAGTCTTGGGCTGTATAAGAAGCTACGTTAGAGTGAGCTTGTGAGCCAGCCAGGAAATAGTATACTTTAATGGTTTGCTTCAGATTCCTGGTTGATTTCCTGCCCTGACTTCCCTCAATGATAGACTGTGACCTGAAAGTGTAAACTAACTAAATCTTTCCCTCTTCAAGTTGCTTTTGGACCCAACTGTTTGGTCACAGCAACAGAATGAATCTAGAACACCCTGTTTTGGAAGATAAGCTGAATTATCTGTGGAGACACTTGGCCTTAACCTGTGACCTCCACATTTCCTGCCTATACACTCAACTGATGGAAGCTGAGGGTATCTCTTTTTTAGATTTGCCAGTTTCTTTTTCTCTTTGCATGTAGAATAGGTTTACATACCCTTATGAAGTCTACTTTTAAATGCAGGTGAATCTTGTGATGTTTAGTCTTAAAGATCAGATTGCAAAAATGTAGAGTTGACCTGGGAATAGAGTTTCAGTTCAGGTTACCATTTGGGCAGATCTGTGGAGGGATTGTCTTGACTGTCATTACAGAAAGATTCAGCCCATTGTGGGTGGAACCCTTTTCTGTGCCATGTTTCCTGGCCTATGTAGAGTGGAGACAGCTAGACAAAGTAAGTCCCAGGAGTGCGTTCCCTTCCTTCTCTCTGCCATTGGTAGTGGCTGTGCTGTGACTGGCTGCTTGACTTGCTCAACTTCTCACTATGATGGACTGTGGCAAGCTCCCTGAACCTGGTCCTCCCTTAAGGTGTTTTGGTCAAGATGTTTTTATCATAGCAACAGAAATGAAGTTAGTCCGGAATTACTTTGCTTTCAATAAATACATGTTTTCATTTGTTCGTGGGGGTGTCAGAAAGAGGAACACACCACCATGGTAGAAAAAAATTACCATTGTTATTAATTATTGTTTTGTGGTAGCATCTTGCTATATTGCTCAACCTTGGAGCCTTTCTGCTTCAGTCTCTAATCGCGGAGATTACAGGGTACACACCACATCTGACTTCTTTGTCTCTCTGTTAATTTTTTGGAGAATCTCTGTTTTCCATGAGTTTGAGTCTATGTAGTTAATTTCTCACACTGAGTGCTTTAGTGCCCCATACTTCCATATACTAAGCCGTGCTCACCCCTCGTGTGTGTACTCTTACAAATAAATGCTGATGCCATTTTCATAATTTCCTTTTTAAAGTCTTTACAGTTTCATACAGAATTATAACAAAGCCCCAAACGCTCTCCTTTTGACTCCAAAAAGCATTATCTGCAAAGTATTAATCTTTTTTCCAACCTCTTAATTCTTGAAAAAAAAAAAGCAGCTGTTTTAGTTGTTGGAAGAAATAAAGAGCAAGAGATACTTTTCTAAGACCCTAAAATGGAGTCTGATCCACTTTTTACAAGCTTGTGAGACTCGACTGGACTCTAAATGTGTTGCGATTCTTTTGTAGGCAAGGAGAAAGGTCACCTCCTGAAATGAATCCGGACGTGATGGAGTTAAAGCAGCTGCAGGGCCTTTTCCCCACACTGACTCTGTCAGAATGATGTTTGGCCAGGTGTTAATCTGTGTCCTGAGGGGAGGGCTGGAAATCATTATTCACCCCTGGGGAGACAGGAGGGGAAGCTGAGGCTTGCCTTCTGGGAGTATACCAGGGCCAGGGCCTGCCCCTTGCTTATTGACATGTGCCATTTGCAATGAAGACAGCCAAATTCCATTTGAGGAATTCTGCTGTCAGCCAGCCAAGAGAGAAACTCAGAGGGAGAGGCAGGCAGGCAGCCTGGCAAAGCAGTCTGGAGTGCGGTTTCCAGAGCAAGATCACTCAGTGTTTGTGGGCACTCAGGAAGGTGCGTAGGGGATGTAAAGAGGTAGAGGGCCAGTTTGGAAACTGTATTTTCCTGTTTACCTCCTCTGGCTCCTCCAATTCTTTGGAAGCTCGGAGTCTGAAAGAATCCTTTGTGGATACTATACGGTGGGCTTTTTTCTGCCTTTCTCCTCCCCTGACTCTGCTCTGAGGGCAAGAGGTGAGACAATGATCAAGTCAAGCTGGTTCTACGTTAAGTTCAAATACTCAGACAAGGTAAGTCAATACATTTTCTTTTCCCAAGGGAAGCCTGCTTCTCCCTGCAGTCTCATGTTGACAGGTCTTGTAGTCCCTCTGGGAGGTGAAGGAGCCCAGGAGTGTTAACTGTGAATGTGTTTTCTCTGACTTCAGGGGTTCCGGGCTGAAACCTGGATTTAGAGCTATGCATCTGACTTATCACTGACCCTCTCTGCTTGAGAGGAAGCTTTCTTTAAAGAGGAAAAATAGCGAAGCTGCCTTAACATGCAGTCAGTGCTGCTTTGCAGAGACTGGAGAGCCAGGGATGTTTGTTGAGACACTGGATACTGTTGGTTCTGAAATAAATGGAGTCAATTTCCTTTCCTTGCTTAATCAGAAGTTTGACTTTTCATTCCTGACTTTATTGCTTCATGTATAGATCAGCTTTGCAAGGTACTTTGGATGTTGAAATCATCTCGAACATGCATTCTGCTGATACTCGAGACCCCTGCTGTATTCTCTCACTGGGGATAACATTTTAGGGAACGAATGAATTTTGGTTGTGTCTGAAATCTTGTTGTTAGAACAGTTATTTTTCCGTCTTCTAACATACCATTTCCAGTGGTTAGACGTGTGTACTTGTAGTAGCTTATATTCACTATATATAGTGATGGACTCCTTAATGACAGTTTCATTCACCTCCTTGGAACACACTCATTCCCCCTGCCCTATGTCCTCACTGACCTGGGTCTGTTTGCCATGGCTTTGACCAGAGTATTTTTCTTCTTATAACTGGAAATACTAGAAATGAGGTTTTCACGGGAGTCTGAAAAGTTTCCTCTTTTAAAATTTTCATTGAATTGCTTCTTTAAAAATAATGGGCATTCTAATTATAGAATTAAGGTCCGAGGGTGGAATGTGGATGTGGTAAGATAGAAAAATTGAGAGGGGGGGGGGAGAGGGAGTAGGTGTGTGTGTGTGTGTGTGCGCATGCATTGCATGCATGTGTTTGTGTGTATTTGTCTGTCTCTCTATATCCATCCATCTCTTTCTTTGTAGGCAGGATCTCATAGCCCAGGATGGCTTCAAACTTACTTCGTGGCCATTGATAACAGAGAACTTCTGATCCTCCTCCACTTCCTAATTTCTGGAATTATAATTCTGTACAAATGTGCTCAGTTTATGTAATGTAATGTTTGAGATTGAACCATCTGACTTCTTGCATGCTAGGCAAACATTCTGCAAAACAAGCCATATTCTCAGCACTTCTTGCTTGTGAATACACACACACACACACACACACACACACACACACACACACTTAATCAGTGTAAGAACAACAACAAAAGTTCCTTCTTTTCTTTGAATTTATTTCTAGTTTGGTTGTTTCTGATAATGTTTATTTCTTTGTCATCAAAGCTATGTATGTATTGTTGTTGTTTTTAATTTAAAAGACCCTCCTTTCATTTTAAAGCCATTTGATGTAACTGTTAAAGCTGTAAAATACCACTTCTACATTCAATGCTGAGAATTGTTATTCAGCCTGGATTTATTTTCAGCCTCTGAGAAACCTTCTACCCCTTTGTTTGCTGTTAGGATCTTGATAATTAGACTTTTGTATATTGTATTTTCTATATTTTATTTTGTATATTGTAGAGGCTTTTGTATATTAAATAAGATCTTCCTTTAGGAGATAGGAAAAAAGAAATGGTAGCCTCAGGTTCATTTTTTGGTATATATACATCTAGGACCCCAATTCTCAGTGATTATCTAAAGAACTTCTGTTCATCAAAAGGGTTTTTTTTTATTTAATTTATATTACAGTCCCCCAATTCCTTGAGTTTACCTCCAGTGCCTATGGAGAGATTTTAAAAAGATCTGAAAGTGAACACAGGGACAGAGATGCTTGGAAGAGAAATTTAAATAGTACCTGTATTCTTTCTTTCTAAAAGTCCCTTTACCCTGTTTTGAGATGTGATCTCATTATGAAACTCAAGTTGATCTGGAGTTTGTGATGCTCCTCCCCCAACCTCCTAAGTGCCAGGATTACAGGTGTGTCCAGACTCCTCTTGGTAAATACATCTTTTATTATTGCCACAAAGACATGCATAGGCCGTTATAATATTTCCCATCAATTAAAAAATATTTGAAAGCATCCCCCCCCCCCAAAAAAAGCTGATAACCCTGCTATTATTAGGATATTGAGTCTTTGAGAGCAGTGGAGCCTTTCTCAGTTCTTGATTAGCCTCATTTGTGGAGCTAGGGTGCCAGATGGTCACTGCAGCCGTGCTGATCCTGTAGGTTCTGAATTCTTGTCTCACTCTGAAGAAGACTAAGGAAATGTGGACAGGAAGTGAGCAGAGAAATGAGAGGCCTTCCAAGGAAGAATATTGCTTTCCTGCCAGTATAGCAGTGTTTGGTGAGACTTACGGTGGATATTGGTGTTCTTTATTTTACTGGTTATTGTCAGAGGACAGAGCAGGCCCTCTGATTCAATGATCTACATTCCTGCCTCCTTTGCATGTCTCCTTCACCCAACCAGAGAAGTAATACCCTACCTTTCCCCTTAGGTAAGTACTCACATGACATTGTCATCTTCATCTGCTCTCTCTTCCAGCTCATTTTGTAGGTTTTAATTTGTTACAGGTTCTTTGGCTTTGAGCTAGGTGTTCCTCTGTTCTTGATCTTTTTGTCCAAAGAACTGAAAATGAAGGCTTGTATAGATGTGTAAAAGAAGCTAGGTAACTTTATTTAGTACATAGCAAAGGTACGGATTTGAGAGGAAACTATCGAAGCTGACAGTGGGACATGTGAGTGAGTTTACTTATTGAAAACTGAGGAAAGGAAGGAGTAGTTTCTTAGGGGGCAGGGACAACTGGCTACTAAAGGCCATAGTTTGTGTGTTTCTCTTTCCTGATAGATTTGTTATATAATTATTTTTCTACATTGTATTATTATCCCACAGTATATCTGATTTTTAACATAGGCATACTTAATTGGTCATCAGATCATCAGATAGCAAATGAGGGTTCTCCCTAAAAGGATATTTGATGATACAGTGTTGCCTTACTGTGTCCACAAGAACCCAAACAATCTCAGCCCCAGTTGGCTTTTATGTTTTTTATAACAGGATACATTGAGAATACACTTGAATGTAAAGTGTCTGAATTTGATTAGGACCAGAAACTTACTATGGTTTATAGATGGAAGCATTTACCATTGTTCAGAGATAGGAATACTGCTATCCAGAACAGACAGGGGATAGAGGAGGTTCTGAGATTATTAAATGCATTGTTAGGCGAGGGTTTTATGTGCACAGTATATGCAGGCGAAGGGACTAGGCTGTCAAGTTATTAATGAGAGGAGTATGTGCATCACCCAAAACTAAATGGTACTCAATGTACTAAAGTATGGCCTATGTTTGCTTTGTCTCAGATCATATGTGTGGAAATGGTGCTGCTGGGGGTCAAACCTAAGACCTCCCCTTTGCTATGTAAGCATTTTACTAATGAGATAAACACCCAGTCTGGAACTTAATGTTTTTGCATTTGATTGTCCTGTTTTCTGTTGAACAACGCTATTCTACAACCCCCGCCCCCATTGAATGGTCTTAATATTCTTGTAAAAATGGGTCCAGCCACAGGGAGGAGGGTTTAGTTTCAGTTTAGTTGAAGGATGCAGTTGTAGGGTAGTCAAGGCAGCAGGAACTAGAAGCAGCTGCTCACATTACATTAGGACGCAGCGAATGGTAAGCACATGCTGCTTGTTGTTCAGCCTTTCTTTATGTGCAGCCCAGAATCTCAGCCAGGAATGGGGCTAAGTACAGAACATGGGTCTGTGTAGATCTTAACCAGGTCAGTTTATGTAGTCGATATAACCCTCCACAGGCATACCCTGTGGACCATCTCCTGACCATCATCACAGTTACATTATCTTACCTGCTAGTCGTTATGCTGGTCGTTATATTTCTTTGGTTATTATAACTTTGTAATGTTTTTCTTTTCTTTTCTCAAAGTATTTATTTACTTATTTATTTATTCATTCATTCATTCATTCATTTATTTATTTATTGCATGTATTCCTGCAGGCCAGAAGAGGACACCAAATCTCACTGCATGTGGTTGTGAGCTACCATGTGGTTGCTGGGAATTGAACTCAGGACCTTTGGAAGATCTGGCAAAGCTCTTAGTCACTGAGCCATCTCTCCAGCCCCTTGATTTTTTTTTTTAAACCAGGAAGACTGAGTTCTTTAAATTTTTTATTTATGTTTGTTGGAGGTTACATTGAATCAATAGGTTGCCTTTTGTAATGTAGTCATTTTAACCCTGAGTTCATGAATAAGTCCTGATGATAAATCCATGGACAGCAGTGAAGTACTTTACATTGCTTGTTTGTTTGTTTAGTTTCTTCAAGCAGAAATCGGTTGTCTTCAGATACTGATGTTTTTTACTTACAGGCTTTTTCTTTCCATATGTAGTATATGTGAAATGTATACATGTGTGCATGTATTTTCACACATGTTGAAGGTGAGTGTCTGCCTTGCTACTAAGATAGCCAAGCTACCATTTCTGCCTTGAATTCACATGGCTTCTGGGCAATCCAGACTCTAGTCCTCATGGTTGTTGCTTACCACAGCATGTAGTTTAACTTCAACCATCTTTAAAGCCCTAACATTTCTTGCCATTGTTCTTTATTGCTAAACTCTATTGCTTTGTTGAGACAGACGTCTTTTGTATCTTTCTGTTTTTTTTCTTTCTTGATTTCATAAGTGTTTGTAATTGTTCCCTGAAATATTTTATGCTGTGTTTGTTAATCTCAATAGCAAGAATAAGACCACTTAGCACAATCTGAGACAAATTTGAAGCAGCTTGATTTTTACTGGGGTGCAACCAAGAGATGGCTAGTAACTGCCTTCTAAGATGGGTTAAAGAGAATAGCTCTGAAATCATTTTTTAGGCACCTTTTTAAGGAATAAAATCATGAGTAGTTGTATAGAAGAGAGATGATGGGGTAATAAGGAAATACAGAAAAAAAATCTCAAAAACAAATCATGTGGTCACCATGTGACTAGGGAGGGTAAGGGTGTTGTCGAAAACTAGTCAAGGTCATGGGTAGGGGGTAATTAAGTTTCCAGGAGCCAGAGAAATTCAGCTCTTACAGTAAATAGGAACTTACTTTCAACAACACAGCCTAGTTAGTGTCTCCTGCCTTCAGAGTGGAGTCAGGCAGGCTCCTCGGCTGTGCTTTACAGTCCTGAGAAGACATTGGTCCACCTCTAATCCAGGGTTTATGCCTACTGGTTGCTTTTCAGAGTGAAAGGAAAAAACATACTTTTCCTGTATTTTGGTTTAAAGATAGAGATTTGGCTAAAACCTGTATATTTTAGGTGTTTTAAGTTTAAGACTGAATATTGCCAGGTATGGCAGCCCATATCTCGGGAGACAGCGGCAGAAGAGTCTGTGAGTTCAAGGCCAACCTGGTCCACAGAGTGAGTTCCAAGATCGTTAAGGCTGTACGGAGAAACCCTGTCTTAGAAACAAAAACAAAAACAAAAAACATGGTTAAAAAAACAGCAACAACTGTCTATTATCTAAACCTTGCATTTCTTTCTGTGACAGTTGTCTATAAGGCATGGGGACAGTTACAGGAAGTTGGAGTCTAGCTTGACATTCTGCACCTTGGTTGCAGTCATGTGTGCCACAGCTCTAGACAGACCTTGGTTCTCTTTCCTTGGCTGGATGATAGTTGTGTAGCATGTAATGGTTTGTAAACACTGAATAATACTGGAGCCTAGGCTCTTAGAGACAAAAGCAAATTTTTTCGTGTGTGTGTGTGCGCACGTATTGCAGACATTTCTGCACTTTGGTTTGTTTTCTTTCAGTTTGGAGTCTTGTTCTTTGGGCCCCACCCCCAATCCAAGGGCAAGGGATCACTCAGTTATGTTAATTGCGTCTCTAGGTTCCAAGTCTGTATTAGTTATTTCCTCCTGGTTAGGACAGAAACAATGTAGTGAAGAAAGGATTTATTTTAGCTTGTGGTTTGAGGAGCCAGTCCATCATGGTGGGCGGGGCAGTGCAGCAGGAGTGTGAGGCCACAGTTGCTCCCAGTCTGGAGGCAGAGGGAGAAGAATAATGGTGCTCGGCTTGGTTTCTCATTTTATGGAAGCTCCATTGGGATGGGTCCATCCACATTTGGTGTAGGCTTCCCCTCTCTGGAAACACCCTTATAGATACGCTCGAAGGTGATTGTAAACCCTATCATACTGACAGTAAAGATTAACAATCAAATAGCCTGTTTTCTCTGCGCCTTTCAGAATCAAATGGTAAATATGTTTACTTTCCTGGAAGCAGAAGATCCTTATGATGTACCGCATAGAGAAGAGGTGGTTGTTAAAGCAAGTGTGGTGGTGCACTGTCTAATCCCACCTCTCCAGTGCTGGGTGCAAGAGGAGCAAGAGTCATCCTCTGTTAGCTAGCAATGAGGTATTCTGATCGTGTTTGCATTGCAAAGGACTTTAGTTGCTGATTGTCTTTGGCTATAAGCTTTATCTGCTTCAAATAGAAATGTCAGTCATACTTGTAAAACTGTTCCAGAAGCTCTACCATTTTAAATGTACCTTACTTTGTGTGAATCCTATCATCAATCACATAGACATAGGCTTGTAAAATGCCCCCCTGTTCCTGTTCCATCTAGATATAGAACCTGAGAAACAGCATCTTCTTTTTTTGAAAGTTTTTGTTTTTCAGATCATCTTTTACATTTATTTATTCCCTATGTTTATGTGCATGGTACACATGTGTGTGTGGGATCCAGGATAACGTAACAGGAATTGATTCTCTCCTGCCATCACATGGGTTCTTGGGAATGGAAGCCGAATTATCAGCCATGCTGGGTGTCTTAAATTAGGCTTAAATTAGAGTCACTCATTTTGGATTTGCTTTCAAATGTTAACGATCAGCCAGAAAGATGGTAGTAGTAGAAGCAGTGCATTTAATCTCCTTATCCGCAGTGTAGTATGAGGCTTCAGATTAGGGTGAAGAAAATGTGCCTTGTTTAAAAACTTCTCCGAGGTTAAGTGCTATCAATCACTAATTCCCATCTCCTTTGAAACCTTATACTGTATCTCTCTATCCACTGTGATGCTCCAACTCAACCTTAAAAGTTCAGAGTTAATTTGAAATTGATTTACACACTAGGTCTGGGCAATTTGCATAATTAGGATGACTGTGTTTAAACTATTAGTAATATTTTATGTAATTTTATTTTGCTTCTTCCATTCAAATGAAGCGGTATATTTTTGTGACTACAGTAATTGGGGACAGGCAAAGAATTACAAGCTGCTGAAACACAAACTTTGGGTCATGTGTGTGAATCCCGGGTTCTCCTTTGAAAAGCCGTGGAACGTGGGCGTTCCTTGTTTCCTCCACCCTTCCTCGCTTATTCGTATAGTTGAACTGTTGTTTTCAGACTGCACAAATTTGTCTATGCTTTAAAATGTTCTTCGTCCTTAAAATTGAGTCATTTCAGCATAGAAATGCTTTATGGCTCTGTCAGCTCTCTATCACAAGAGATGTCGAATCCCAGAAAGCAGCAGGGAGATGGGCACAAAGTCCCATCCTGCCCTGATGAATTACTGGCCCAGTGATAGCTGTTTGAAGCAGTCAGTTTCCTTAATGAGTTTGTGTGTATGTGTGTGTGGGGGGTGGGGTGGGGGCTATCATCGTCCTGCTGGTGGACACACATTCACGAGTACATGAAGAGCACCAACTGGACTCTTTTTTTTTTTTTTATTCGAAGACAAGGTTGGGTTTGTAGGGAAGACAGGGGGTAGATTTGAGAGGACTGAGACCCAAGACTGCTTAAGTTCTCTTTGCCCCATTTTTTTTAAATCTAAGAGTAAAGCTCATGTTAGAGCCTTAAAGATGAATTTGGGGTCACCGAACCCCTTTACTCAGCCCCCTTTCCAGTCAACACACATCAAGTCTCCATTCTCTGCTTTTCACCCTTACTCAGCTCTGTTCTTGGTTGATGAGGACAGGACTGCAGAGGTGGCTGAGCCAAGCCCCTGCTCCTCAGGAGTGGAAGCTTCTGTCTTGTGTGTCTGGTTACAGTGTTGGCTTGTTATCCATGCTGGTCCTGTTTTATGTTGATGTTGTCTTCTGTTCAGAATGTGTTTCCTTGAAGAAAAAGAGTTTCCTTTTTCCCTGATTTCCTGCTGTCGCGTTTGCAGTACAGTGCATGCTTTTCAGAATATTAACTGAATTAAATTTATTGAATTCATCCTTGGATGTGGCCTTATGAGGCCAGGTCCCTAAGAACATTTGTCTTGCTTTTTCTCTGCAAGGAACAAAACTGGAGTCTCAGCAGTTGAGAGCAAGCATCTTGCTCTGTGCTTTTTCTTGCTGATTGCTCTGTTAGATTATCTTTCAGGAACACTGAGTAGTTTAGCACAGTATTTAGAATTCTAAAGGGAATGCATTCCTTTCCTCTCAGGGGACTTAAGTAGTGTTTAACACCAGGATAAAATGCTCAGCTGTGCCTTCCTCTCCTTTAGAATTTGTCTAAGAAAGATTCAAAAGAACAAGGAAGGCTTTGTATGCTGTTTCTTTTCCCCCCTCCTGCCTCAGGCAAATTTTTTTTCTTTTTTTTTTTTCCTTTCTTTTTTTTTTGGCTCTGTAGTGCACATGGCACATAGGCTGAATGTGTGAATGTCAGAGACAGGGGAGTGGTGGAAAGCAGTGGGAGCCACCACCTCCAGGAAAAATGAAGAAAACGTGCCCAACTGAGTTTGTTCCTGTGCAGTTACCCAGTAGCCGCTTCTCTACTCAGTGAGTCTCACAAAGGTCCAGAGGCAGGTAGGGCTCCTGACTTGTGATAGAACAATGGGTCAGCCATTAGCTTATGTAGTGTTGAAGCCAGGTGAGTTACAGTCCTGACAGAAGCGAGCCTTTACAGAGAATTGGCAGGGAAGGGGTATAATTTTGGCACTCTATTCAGAATTGCGCTTGTATTTGAGAGCTTCATTACATGCCCTGTCCTTCAGCAAGGAACAATGGAAGGGTTTTTAACCTGCAGCCTAATTCTAGGGGGGCAAGGAAAATCTGTGTAACAGTTTGAGCACTGAAAAGCAATTGAAATCATTTTGAATATTAGTATCCTAAACTGAGACATTGGTTACCAATGCATTGACTCTGATGGAGGCTGCCAGCAGAACCAAACCTGAGTCTTTCCTTTTACTCTATACTGATTTTCGTGTCTTCGCTAGGAACGCTGGGCTCCTAGTCTTGGTGACAGTACTCCCTTTCGCTAATGTTTCTTTCCAGTACTTACTTGTGTTTATCTTCAGTTGTGGGTTCTTTGATATCTTCCTGTTTCTGCTTACCCCTACACCATTCTAATGCTTCTGTGCTGCATGTCATGGCTCCTGTGGGTTTTCATTATAGCTCAAATAGCTCTTTTTCTGTAGAGTTTACACAGTGTGTTAATATTCTACTTCACTTTGATACTGCAAAGTATTAACAGTAATTATTAAGCTATCATCGAAGGTGCAAGAAGCAGGGCTTAGTAATCTAAAAGAGTAGAACTAGAATCTCCCTTTCCCTCTGTTTCATATACATGTATATGTGTACATGCTATGTGTATATGTTTATCAATCTAAGGGGCTGCTTGCCACCTTTCTGTCATTGTAATTATATATCTGTGAAAAATAATCAAAATGGAGGGAGAATTTATTTTGTCTCCTGGTTTCAAAAGTTGTGCCTATGATGCCTTGATTGTTGTATCTGGGCCAACGGTCTGTAATATTTCATAGTACAGTGTGATGACAGAGTGACCGCCTTGTGACCAGAAAGAAGGGAGAGAAAAAAAGAGATCTGGGACACAACAATCCCTTCAAAGGTGTGTACCCTTTGATCCTCTTCCTCCAAGTAGCAGCTGAGTGGTCCATTCAGCTTTGAATTAATCCTTGTGTGATTCTGTGGATGGACTCTGAATCTTCATGATCCAGTTGCTATAGAGTCACTGGCTGGGCAGCAGGCCTTCAGATCATGAGCCTTTAAGGGAGATTTAATATCAAACCAGGTCACCTCAGTTTCAAAGGTTCCATGTTAAGAGATGAGTGTCCTTTTCTCTCTGAGAACTACACTCCTGTCTTGACTTCTTGTGGTGTAAAAACACAGAGGGCTAACATTCTGTCATTCTGTAACCACTGCAGGGACAAGTTCTTAGACCTAACCAGAATTCTCTGCCCTCCTCTGCAGTGAGAGTTGGGGACTGGGTGAATCTTTGTAACAATTATACCTATTATTGAAGTAATTCTTATGACTTTTCACACCCCTTCCGAGTTGCTGGGGTTAATCCTACAGCATTCCATGAAGAAAAGATAGAGAAAAGGATATAACAATAATAGATTTTTAAAAATATGTATCTTTCCGGTTTCTAATTATTTTCCAGTTCCTAAAGGCAAGAGCAAAAAGGTGATCTCCCTGAAGGCCTGATGCAGAATAACTTAGTAATAGTTTCCTCTTGGCAGAGTCAGAAGCCAGGTAAAACTTGAAAGAATGACCTTGAGAAAAGCAGAAACTTTAAAGAAGACAAGAACCAGGTTGGCATGTAGAAGAAGAAGAAAATCACAAAGCTAATTGTTTCAGGCCTGGAAAAAAGCTTACTTGTGAAGACTGTATCTATCTATGACCCTTGTTTAGAGCTTCGGGGGTATGCTGGGAGAATTAAAAGACCTGATATTTCTCTGCTGAACTTGCTTGTGCTTGGAAGTCAAGATGCCAGCGAATCTGGTGGTGGAATAGAGTATTAATGGAATACCAATTTCGGCTCTCATTTCTGACTCTCAGCTAAATATGAATAGATACTCTACACGCACAAACACACTCACATCCCCTGCTAACTTGTACAACATCCTGGGTTTGTTCCTCAGCTTTATAATAAACAAATGGTGGTTATATGTATATGCCTCTATTAATTCTTTTGATTTTTGTAAATAATATTATTGCTATTTTAAATAGTAGTACAGTGGTAGTCCAGGAGCAAAATTTTGTTTCAGTCACACACTGTGTCTACGTCTGCATCTGTATCTGCGAATGCAGATATACATGTGTTACAGTATATTTGTGGAGGTCAGAACACACAGCCTCGGGTATCGGTCCTTAGCTTCCACCCGATTTGAGGCAAGATCTCACCATCACTATGTGTGCCAACCTAGCAGGTCCATGAATTTAGGGTATTCTGCTTCTCCCCCTCCCATTTTACCCTAGCAGTGCTGGAATTCGACATTTGTTACAATATCTAGCTTTATATAGGTTCTGGGAGTACAAATTCTGGTACTTTATCCATTGAGACATATCCCTAACCCTGGACTTGAGCATTGGAATGTAGGTGTTTCTTAGATCATTTCCTTTATTTTTTACAAGAAAAGTTACATTCTTCCTAATGGAAATTCAGAGCATTGAAACTAATACAGAAAATTTGAAGCGGCTGTGTTGATTCTCAAGTTCTTTTTTAAAAAAAATAACAGTTTTTATCTTATTTTTAGTTTTGTGTGTGTGTGTGTGTGTGTGTGTGTGTGTGTGTGTGTGAATGTGGGTTTGTGCACATGAGTGCAGGTGTCCAGGGAAGGCAGAAGAGGGCATTGGATACCTTGGATCTGGAGTTATGGGCAGCTGTGAGTTACCTGATATGGGTGCTGGGAACGGAAGTCAGGTTCCCTGAAAAACAATGCTTGTCCTTAATAGATTAGCCATCTCTCTAGTTCTATCTTCAGGGTGGTTTTTCTATACGCTAGTGTATCAAATTGACCTACATGGTCCATATGTAGCCCTCCCCATTGTCACTGTGGCGTCCTTGCCATGATTTCACAGAATAGTACTTTCTCCTTAAGTCGGCCTGAACTCCAGAAGAAAAAATTTTTAACACCAACTTGTGCAGTCTCAGGTTTTAAAATAAATGGAGGTTGTCGCTGCCAATTTCTGTCTGTTGCTGTATTTGTGGTAATTAAATGCTAGCTGTTGGAGGTTTAGCGAAAGGTTTGAGATTAACGGGCTCCAATAATATCCGTGTGCCCCTAAAGTGTCTCTAGGAATGTGGTAGAGTAGGAACAAGATGTGTTTTGATTAGACAGTTTACTGTGTTCGGAGTCTTCTTTGAAGATCTTAGAACAGTGAAATGGGATCATAGCACGTAATGCCTGGATTCTGACAAAATCAGACTCCTTAACACTGGAGGTAGCAGATTATCTCCCAGTGAGTCCCCTGCTGATGTGTCCGTGTCCCCCATCTCCAGCCAGCTTCTCTGGCCCAGGCTCCTGCAGTCTGTTCCATCAGGTGCACAAGAAAAGGAAATAAAAAAACACAGGTGATGAAAGAAAGAAAGAGAGAGAGAGAGAGAGAGAGAGAGAGAGAGAGAGAGAGAGAGAGAACACATGTGCACACTTATTTTCTTCTTGTTGGGAAGTGGTTAAATTCTGTAATTTACAAGAGAGCCATTGTTGGGTGGATCTGATATTATCGGTGGGCTTTTTATCTCTCACACTGTACTGTGTCCAAAATTACCTTGTAGGTCCTGACTGCTGGGATCATTTACAGAAATTCAGGGACTTCAAAGACACAGTGGGCGTGCCTTGCTTTCTGGCCCCTATAAGTAGCTCTGTCACCGGAATTCCCAGCAGTGGAACACCTTTCGGAGCCTGTCCCCGTGTCTAGGGATTTAGAGCATCAAATGCTTTTTCTCAAGAGGGCAGACAGACACTTTTTGTTTTAGGCTCTCTGATGTCTGACAGAGAAATCCAGCTGTAATCATAGACCTTAGTTTTTGTGCTTCTCTTCCCTTGGTAAGTTTTGCTCTTATAAAAGCTGCCAGTGTTGGGTCTGAAATAAATGTCACAAGTGAATAATAATTTCTTTCATTTACATGGTAATTAAACCTGTTGAATGCTGACTTAATGGTTTACTGCACTCTAATTTGACTGGAAGATTTTGCTGTCATGAATGCAAAGAAGAGAAATAGAAATAGATACCCACCTGAACTGTTGAGAAGGACATCTTTGACTCACAGCTTTCTGTATCTCCCTGTACGTTCTGAGATGCTTAGTACTCGGGATGGTCTGAAGGTCAGTCTTTTCTCTCACTTGGTGGTACCCTCTCCACAAGGACCCATGATTTTACATGCACTGAACTGCTGCCATCTCTGGAATGACCCCCATGACTTTTCTGAACATTTTCATTTGGTTATTTTTCTGGATAGTTTTGTGCGAATTTGATATAAGCTAAAGTCATCTGAGAAGAGGGAACATAATTTCAAAAATGATTCTATAAGTTCCAGCTGCATGAAGCTGGTACAGCAGTTTCTTAGTGATTGATGTGAAAGGAAGCAGCCATTGTGAATGGCGCCATTCCTGGGCTGTTGGTTCTGGGTTTTAGAAGAACCCAGGCTGAGCCGTCCATGAAAAGTCAACCAGTAAACAACATCCCTCCATGACCTATGCATCAGCTCCTGCCCTGTTTGAGTTCCTGTCCTGACTTTATTTCATGATCACCTGTGATGCAAAAGTATAAGCAGAAGAAACCCTTTATTCCTCAGGTTGCTTTGGTCATGGTGTTTCATCACAACTATAGTAACCCTAACTAATACAGTGGTTTCCACACTTTGTTTTTTCTGTATTGCTAAAATTCCCCACATTATGTCAGACAGTTGGCATGATCATGTTTGCCCCCTACAATCTACTTTATAATTTTGAGAAGCATCTTAGGAAGCCATACAACTCTCCTGACATTCTTTGATTCTGCATTTTTGGAAAAGGAAATTTTATTATTGAAAGTGTGACATACGTGTTCAAATGTGAATTCGGTGTGCAGTCAGTTCTTGCCTTAATAGGTTCCAAGGATATCCCTCAGGTCACCAGTCTGGTATGTGTTAAGCCATCTTATGTCCCCCTTCTGTGTATAATAACTTAAAAGTCTGTTAACTTGTCCCTTGGCGTTCCTTTCTCTATCAGAGCAGTTCAGAAACATAAGTGAGGAACAAATCTTGCTGCAGGAAGGAAAGCTCTACACAACACTTGGCAAGTTTTTGTTTAGTGTATGTGTTTGAACACAATGTACTCCAAACTAGCTTCAAGTCTGTAGCTGAAAATGACCTTGAATTCCTACCTCTACCTCTTAAGTACTAGAATTGCTGGTGTGCTCTATAGTTTGGGAGGAAACTTGGCACTTTGTGTATGCGAGGTATCATTCTACCAAGTGAGCTACCCCCGCAGCCCACATGTCAATTTTTAATTTTCAGTTGTGAGGAGCGACTTCTGAATTCTCATGGTGACAGCATCTCACCTGATCAAGGGTGCTTCTGTTGAATAGAGGGTGTTGGATCCTCTGTTTGACAAAAATCAGGGTAGGTAGGACTCTGGATCTTTAAAATTCCTTCAGCCATGGGGAGAGATACTGTTAAGAGCCCTTCTTTACAGCTCTATTCCTCTCTCAGGATTGCTGGAGGTCAGGTCCAAGTAGGTCAAGTTTATTAAGGAGAACAAAGAGACACCCGTGCGGGTTATGCAGGGCAAGGACTTCCTTGTAGGGCTTTGGGGAGCAAAGATTGAAACCAGAGGGCTGTACGGCCTGGCCTGTGTCCAGGATCTAGTAGGGAGTGTTAGTGCCTTGCTCTTAGAGAGGAAAAGGGGCAGAAGGGAAGGGTTTAGACATCTTCTGTAGATATCCCTCTCCCCATTGCCAATGCTGGTATGGACAAGTTCATTTTTTCCTCCCTCCTCCTTCCCATCACTTCCTTTTTCTTCCATCCTCTGCAGAGTTACATTATGGTTGTTTAGAATAGAGATTCCTTACATTGGAACTAAAAAAAACCTCTAATTTGAATGCAGTATGTTTTTATTGTTATGTGTGTGTGCAGATGCTTATGATGTGAGAGGGCTACACTGTGCTTGGTGATGTTCTGTGTGTGTTGTGTGATATGTAGAAATGGCGAATATGTAAGGTATGTGTGTGTAGTGGTGGATTTATGATGTGTGTGTGTGGTGGTGGATACGTGGTGTGTGATGATGACAGATGTGTGTGTGTGTGTAGTGGTTGTGTGTAGTAGTAATATAGTGTGTGATGTATATGTGTGGTGGTATAGTTTCCATGTGTATGATATGTGGGTGGTGGTGGTTTGTGATATGTAGTAATGTATGTGTGATGAGTGGCAGTGGTAGATTTGTAGTATGTGTATGTGTGTATGCTAGATACATGATGTGTGGTGGTGGTGGGTGTGTGTTTGTGTGGTGGGGATGTGTGGTAGTGGTGTAGTTTGTGGGTAGTATAGTGTGTGTATGTGTATTTGTATGTGTGCATGGTGTAGTGTGTAAGTGTGTGTGTGTGTGTGTGTGTGAAAGAATTGCCTTTGTAAAGTTAGCTTCTTTTTTTTTTTTTTTTACTTATAGATGGATTCCATGTAAATCCATTGGCAAGGGTTGTAAGGCAAATATCTCTTTCTGCTAAGTCAAACCCTGTTACTGGCCTATAGCTGTCTTTAATAAATCCTTTGTCTGCTACATTTGTTAGGATTCAGTTAATAGTATGAGTGTCACCAAAATGAAGCCTGCTTACCCACAAAGTAAATGTATTGTAGTTCCTGTGAGAAAAAAATATCCATACCCTCAACCAACCATTACCAAATTTACTAAATTGGTATTTGCAGTCTAAATTTTGATTTTTCAAGTTGGTGTATCTATAAAATAACTGTGATGATGTAATAGAAATACTGGTGTATAGCCTTACCTTGCCACAGTTTAAATGAACATTGATATATTGTTAGGTTTGTCTAGTGTTTCTGTTAGCTGCTCTATTATTCTTGAAAGCTAAGCTGCCGCTCTGCTGAGATGCTTCTCAATTTCTGAAATTAAAGCTCTGAGCTGGCCTCATTCAGTCTTTGCTAGCACATGTGACACAGCTGATGTCACCCTTATTTTTTGACGAACGGTTAATAGAAATATGGAGATGAGGCTGAAGAGAAGGATTAGCAGTTAAAAGCTCTTGCTACTCTTGTAGTCAACCAGAGTTCAGTTTGTAGCACATCTGTCAGAAAGCTCAGGAACACCTGAGTCTTTAGCTTAGGATATCCAGCACCCTTTCTGAACTCTCTGGGCACCTACATAAATGCATTTGGCATACGAAACTCACACAGACACATACTTATACATAAATGGATCAAGTACCTCTGTCTTTAAGAAATAAAAAAATAAAGGTATGGGAGGCAGGAGATGCTAAGATCAAGAATAAGTCTAGATGTGCTGACACAGGCCTGAAATCCCAGCATTCAGGACGTTGAGGTAGGAGTATCACGAGCTCCAGGGCCAAAGCCCGATGGTGTCTCACCAAAAAATGAGCATTGCTTTTTTTTTTCTGAACCTTAATGTTGTATCTCACATTAACATCTACTTTGGGATGCACATAACTTTTTGTATGATAGTGACAATGTTCATTTTTGTCATGAACTTAAATGGGCCATCTCAGTATTCCATGGATCCATTGAATTTTGTTCTGAATACTGTTGATGTCTAGGTACCCATAGAATAACATTCTGAGTTCTTTTTTGTGGAATTCAGTGGGAAAGAGAATCAACTTGATACATTAGATTATTACTGACCCACAGTTATGGGTGGCTTTGAGTGAACTGTTCTTTTGAAGCAATTTAACATTCTGTGATTTTCAGAGGTTTCAAAGTGAAACACTTTGTCGTTTGTGTTCATTAATTCTGTGTTTTCATCTGTGGGTGCTTTTCTTTCTTAAAAAATGTGTTTTGTTTCATAAACAAAATATAAATAAATTAATTTATTTAATTTATTTTATATGAGTGCTCTATCTACACGTATGCCTTTATGCCAAAAGAAGGCATCAGTTCCCAGTATAAATGGCTGTGAGCCACCATGTGGTTGTTGGGAATTGAACTCTGGACCCCTGGGAGAGCAGCTAGTTCTCTAAACCACTGAACCATCTCTCCAGTTCCCATGATTACTTTTGAATTTGGTTTTTGATTCATGTTCATAATGTCCAGGTGCATGTGCCTGTGAGCATGCATGCCATGGCCAGAGTAGGACTTGGGTGCTTGTTTCCCTCATTGCCTTGAGACAAGGTCTTTCCCTGAGCCTTAATGAACTTCTCCTTTAATATTTTTGGCTAGGTGGTCTGATGGGAAAGCTCTCAGGACCTACTTGGCTCTATCCTCCAATCCTAGGGTTTTAGGCATGCAGCCATTCTCAGGTTTTTCATTTCAGCTCTTGTAATTCTAAGTAGGGTCCTTATTCTTCCAGACAAGTGCTCTTACCCATTGAGCCCTTGCCTCCGACTTGACTTTGTTTTTAAGAGCCATTGTTAACAGGTGCCATTGTCGGAGAGAAATGATTGGCTCTTTCTCTGAAGAAAGGAGGATAATGTGGAACACATCCATGTCAAGTAGTCAAATCACTTTTTGAAAAGAATTTCTTATAATTCTGAGAGGTCCTCATGGGGAAATGTGTGCCAGGAAGCCACTGTACGAAATGAGCTCCACCAGATTTCATAGTTCTCATACATTTGTGAAAGTTACTTGAAGATAGATCTGGCTCTGTGTCAGAGGTTGATTTCATCGTCAGGGTTGAGAGAACCATGCTGTGTTTGCATGTTTCTCTGCATGTTGTTGGGGGTGCTTGCTGATGTATGTCAGGAGGTTTTTTGGGTGTTGGGTGTAATAGTTACTTTTCTCATGGCTGTGTCAAAATACCTGGGAAATAAAGGCAAGGAGGTTTTCACTATGGTTTACAGTTTCTGGAGATAGAGTCCACTCTGCAGGGAAATCAGGATGAAGGTGTGTGAAGAAACTGGTTACATGAGTCCGCAGTCAGGAAGCATTGAGCTGGATACCCGTGCTTAGCTTGTTTTCTCCTTTCTCTACACTTCCAGATTCCATCCTACAGGATGGTGCTGCCCTCTGTCAGGGTAGATAGGTTTTCCTGTGCCATTTAACGTAATGTAGAGAAATCCTTCATAGACATGCCCAGAGATCTCTTTCCTTGTGATTGTAGATCTCCTCCAGTCGACAAGACTGACCATCACAATATCCAAAACAGGCTTCATATCTGAACTCATGGTACTTAGCATAGGGGGTATTGTGGGTGAGTGGGCATTTCAAAGGTGAAATAAACTGTGGAAGTGGAGGGGGGGCATCTTTAGGTGATAACCAATGTAGCAGACCCAATACTGAAATATTGTATGTATTCATTATTTTTTTTCTTATAAAACTTACTTTGACCTAGAATGTTGGTTGTAGAAGACTTTAACATTTTTATGTGTAACACGTGGTTGACTATTTCACGCCCTTTCTTGAAATAGTTCATGTTTCTTGCACGTCTCGTTTGTATATCATCATGTAAAACTTCATACGTTACAAAAACAAAAACCATATTGAAAATAGTCATACAGTTCTATATGCATTCACTCCCCTAGAAAGGGGCAATAAAATGTAATATCTTACAGCCTTATATTGAAAGATACCTCATGGTGGCTTGTGGAATTGAACACCCGAAAGGTTGCAGCTTGTGAGTCATGTGAGCTGGTGGGGACAGCTAAATGAATCCTAGGGGAGAGATCTTAACACCAGGAGCTGCTTAACTGTGCAGTCAATAGAGAGGGGACTTTGAACCAATGTGTTGGATATTCAGACCCAGTGCAAATCAACAGGGTTCAGTTTACTGGATTTATATAGTGCTTCCTACAGACAAAATTGCACATAAATAAGCAGCAGGATCCATGTGGTGCTTAAATAATTCTTGCCATGTAGAGCCCATTCGAACAAATTCCTGCTTTTAAAATGAGCTCCCTGACATAATTTTCCGCACAGAGAAGTGTAGTTCTATCCAGTGTTATCGGAGACTGTACATAGGATCACCGGTGTAGCTGTAAAGAATGGCGTGGCAGCATCGCTAGAAGAGGGATACAGTGTTGGGTCATAGGGCTTGGAACCTTGTGTCGCAAGGTCTTCAAGTCGTGCTGTAATCATTTCTTCTACCTGTATGCAGCTCTGCGATGCAGTGCTCTTCTAAAGAGAGGAGGTGAGTCATTACTAGAAAAGATGCTGTAGAAATTAAATTCATCCACAAATTGAAAGATGGGACACACCTCCAGAGCCCCTCAGTGCAGAGGAGGACGTTTATCTCTTTAGTTAACCGCTGTGGGGTGGCACTGTTTCGAATGAAGATGCAGCAGAGAGAGAAATGATTGGATTCTGTATTCTGCCTTCATCTTTCTGGTTGAGCAGAGATGTGTGTTTCTATCATTCATTCAGATTGTTAAACAGAAATGGGGAGCAAAATAATGAGAGCAGATGATTGAAGAGCATCCCAGCTGCCCCGTCGCCAAACCTTTTCTCTTCAGCTTTGATTCTGCTCACATTAGCAGATGGCACCGGCTCTTGGCCGGTGCCCGTGCTTTTCTGATTACAAGGGGTTGTTCTTTTGCCCGCCTCCTTTAAAACAACAAGAAAAAATTGGTAATAACCGACTGCATGCGCATTGGCCGGGGCGCTAATTCCTGAGGATCAGACAGAAGCTTGGCGTTCACCCCAGCCTTCTGTGTTGTGTTAGGATGGCTCTGCCTGGCAGCAGAAGTTTGGCTGATTAAACCTGCGCTTTAGGTGTTGGAAGGCTTATTTAGTGGTGGCTGGAAAAGAATTTGTATTTATGTGTCCTAAAAATCTGAGAAAAGAGAAAGCAAGGAGTGACTGGGTGACGGTTCAGTCACGAAAGCGCTTTCTCTGGAAGCCTGAGAAGGTGAGTCTGATCACCTAGAACCCATGTGAAATGGCAGCCATGAGGATGCTTTCTTGTAATCCGAGCTCTCGGGAGATACAGACAAGGAGAGTCCTATGTCTCATTGACTAGCCAGCCCAGCTGAACTGATGAGCTCCAGGTCAGTGAGAGACCCTGTACTTCTCAAAAGACAAAGAGCAAGGTGGACAGCACCCAAGGATGCCTTCATATGCCATATGTACACACACACGCACAGACACACCTATACCTGTACCTATACAGTAAGCACACTCATATACACATACATACCCAAAAAACACTGGGCCTCTTATAAGTTTCAGACCAAAATAAAAAAATCTGTAAAGGAAGGTAGGGAAGAATACTCATTGACCACATGGGTGGTTTGATGCTAGGTGTAGCAGAACCTAAAGAATGCTTGCAACTCGTAGAGAATGGACTCCTCACTTCTGAAGCATAGAGTCATTGTAATCTGTCATATAAATGATTTTTAAAAATTTTTTTTAATAGAGAAGAAATAAATTTTGAGTTTAATTTGAATTCTGGGGGGGGGGTGTTGTTTCAGAACCAATGTAAGCCCTAAAGAAGCAATGCACTCCATACAGAAAGGCATTATGAACTTATTATTATCTGCTGAGGTGATAGTCAGATGTGCTGGCTAACTCTCAATGCCAACTTGATACAACCTGGAGTCACCACAGGGGGGAATCTCAGTGCAGAGTCTGCTAGATCAGCTCAGCATGTCTACTTGCCTCTTGACTGGCAGTTGAAATGGAAGTTCACATTGATGTGTGTGGCGTAGTTTTCTGGGCTGGTCCCTGAACTGTGTAGAAGTGAATCTTCACTGAAGAGGTAAGCAGCAGACAGCACGGGCCCATTGACAGTGGATGTGGTGTGACCAAAGACCTATGTGACCTTGCTTGTCATGAACTATCTATAGCCTGGAATTGTAATCAAATAAACCTTTCTATCCCAAGGTTGCCTTGGGTCAGGGTGTTTGTGCAGCAGCAGAAATGAAAGAAGGGCATCAGGGCATGGTGCAGACATCTTATGTTTTGGCTTAAGCAGCATTTCTCTCTGAGGTTCCCAAGATCTCTTTATGAACAAGTGGAGAAGAAAAGTTCAATGGTGCTGCTTATCAAGACTCAGGGTTCTTTTTTTTTTAAAGCTGTTTTCAAGGCAATCCTTCAGAATGTTTTTATTTTTCCACTCTGGTTATAACTTTGTTACCTTCATTATGTAGATGTCGGTCCTCTGCCAGGTGTTTGCCGTTGGTTGAGATAAAGATATAACTTCTATCGATGACAGTACTGAAGGGGAAAGAGACAGAACATACCTGTTTGTTCTTAGCATGGGCCATAGTGGTGTTTAAACTGAAAAAGAGACTTGAGAGAGGTGAAACTGAGTAGTTTCCAGCTGATGTGTTCCTGCAGTCAGCAGTATGTCACTGAACTTAATAAAATCCCTTTTATGAGTGACTCCACTCTGACATAACCTTATGGAAGATATAGAGGTAAGATCAACCGTGAGTCACAGGTACCAATAATGCTCATGTTCCCTCCATTCTAACTCACTATGAAAACTGAGTGGATTTGTATTTGCTTTAGTAAGGAAAGGGTAAAATCGTATTCAGAAAGACATAGTGAATTTAGCTTTTGTTTTTTCTTTTAAGGGGTGTGTGTGTGTGTGTGTGTGTGTGTGTGTGTGTGTGTGTGTGTGTGGTTTGGTGGGTGTTAGTGTGTTCAAGGGAGTGAAACACACAGTGAGTCCAGAAGAGGGTGATAGATTCCCGCAAGGAGCTGTCAAATATGGAGCCTTAAGTCTTCTGCAAGAGCAGATGTGCACTCTGGACTGCTTGGCCAGTGCTCCTGTTAAGGGGCCCACAAACCACCTGTGATTCTAGTTCCTGTGGCTTGAGCACTTTTTCTGACACCTGAATCCATCTGCACACCTTATGCATACACACAGACACCTACCTACCTACCTACCTACCTACCTACCTACCTACCTACCTACCTACCTATCTACATACATACATACATACATACATACATACATAAAATAAAGTCAATCTTTTACAAAGATATTTAAGAGAAATCAGAAAAAGTTGAAGATAATGGTATGGAAATTCAATCAGAAAGCAACCCCAAAGAGTTTCTGTCTTTCACGTTTCTTTGGCAGAAGTATCAGGAAGAACTAGTATAAAAGTTGCTAGTCTTAAAGCTGGGCAGACTTGGAGACAGTCTTTCACAGATACGATTTGGACACTCCTTCTCTTTGCTACTTTCATATAACATTCTGATTCAAGACATAGGCTGGGTGAACTTTTTGTCCTAAAATTCATTCATGCTTATAGACTGTCCTTCTCCATCATTACTTTATCTAAGAACGCTTGGGTTTCAATGCTGAGATATCTTATGAGGTATTTGGATTAACGACACTGGGGCTTTAATGTGTAGATATCATATAAGGTACTTGGATTTAAGCTTTAGTTCATCTTGTTATACTCAGATTCGCTCCCATGTATTTTCCTGAGGACATTCATTTCTCCCTTTCTTTAACTTCTGGAACTCTGCTGGAACATAGTAGGTACCCAGTAAATATTTATAAGCATTAAAAGCATGTGATTGAGATCAATATCCTCCTTTAACAGGGTAGAAAATGAGCCTTAGCTTTCTTCTGTGATTTGTCCTTTCACCGATAAAGGAGACCATAGAAAAGAGTTAGTCACTTCTTTTGTTTGCTAAAGGAAAGTGAACCCTGACCTTCACATTCTGGAATTAGATTCGCCTGATAGCAAGCCTGTGTCCTTTCTCTGATAATCTGTTTCCTAGCTCTGGATGAAGGTAACTTGAAAACGGGGCTGGGGATGTAGGATGAGAATCTTCAGAGTCAGCATCTGTATTAGTTGCTTTTCTTATTTTTATGATAAAATACAGTGACCAGTAGCAACTTGAGGAAGAAAGTTTATTTTGGCCTGTGGCTCCAGAGGGATAGACTTCATTGTGACATGGAAGACATGGAGTGGTGTCAGGAGCAGGACGCCGGCTGGTCACATTTTATCCACACAGAAGAGAGAGAGAGAGGGAGAGGGAGAGGGAGAGGGAGAG
>NC_022010.1:25394975-25464125 GCF_000317375.1 Microtus ochrogaster
AGGGAGAGGGAGAGGGAGAGGGAGGGAGAGGGAGGGAGAGGGAGGGAGAGAGGGAGAGGGGAGGGGTTCCATGACCTCCTCACACAGCATCTGTAACTGCGGACCAAGTGTTCAAATACATGAGCATGTGGGGAATGTTTCTGGTTCAAATGTCATTCATTCGTCATGCCTCAGGATCTAGGGCACACCACACTTAATTAATCACCACCTCTTCTTTACCAGTGAGCATAAATCCATGTTTCTGCCGGTGTAGGTAGAGGATGATGCCAGACCTATGCAGACTCTGATAGATATCTGCAGCGCAGCCCCCATGTAAAGGAACATTCTAGCATCTGGGCTATTTGCCATGTATGCATGATGGATACATGCTAATGTGACCTCTGGTTTACTTCTTGTTTTCTGCCCGCCCTTTCACTGAGGTCGTTTCACACAGTGCTATTTCATATGGGCACCTGGTATCTACTTTGGTTTACTAAAGTCACACATTGCTTTATTTCTTATTGTAGTGATGCTATCAATTTCACACATAAAATAATGTTCATTTATAGAGCTCTGCGTCTGGATGTGTATCTGATGGAAGTTTTACTTGGAGAGAATTCTGTTTGCTAGTCTGCTTTCAACTGTATT
Source organism: Microtus ochrogaster (assembly GCF_000317375.1). Taxonomy (NCBI): domain Eukaryota; kingdom Metazoa; phylum Chordata; class Mammalia; order Rodentia; family Cricetidae; genus Microtus; species Microtus ochrogaster. The sequence goes on from NC_022010.1 coordinate 25,395,603, forward strand.
TGAAACCCCCTCTCAGACTTGGTTCATCCACAAGGGGCTGGTATAGTGTTTCAGTGACTAAAGGGGACTTACATTCTTTTTTTTTTTTTTGAAGTAACATGATATCAGTTTTAATCTTAACTTGGGACTTACATTCTTGGTGGGGTTCCTGTCTCAGCATTTACAGAAGGTAATTAACAATGGCCATAATGACAGCTCCAAAATATCTGATGTTCTGGGCATTGGGGAGCTCCCACCTATGTCTGATACCTATGTGTGACACTCTCACACATATCCATGTAAATAAAAATAAATCTTTTGTAAATGGAAAACAAAGTAATTTATATAAAGAAGTCAAGAGATTTGAAGGGCCTCAACATTGTTGATTTAGTGATTTAACCATGTGTCTGTTCTAGGATATGTCTGTGTCTGTCTTCTGTTTAAATCCATGCTGTCTTTGTCACTACTGAGGCTGCTTCTTTTTATTAACGACTATCAGTAACAGTCAGTAGCTATGTGATATTTTTCATGCCTAATTCCAGAATGGCGGGAGTGTGGGCAGGGAAATTGAGAGTGATAGATAATATGGTCATTCTCATGTCTGTCTCTCTTGACCTCTTTAGGACAAGTGTATTCAACCTGCTGCCTTGGAGTGTTGCATTAAGGATTGCAATGGCCAAGTTTTTGACTGACTTCTGGCAAAGGAAACCAAGATTTGTAGCTCAAGTTGGTTTCCCCAGGCATCATTACACTCGCCCAGTGAAGGAAGGCAGAATGGTTGTTGGAGACTCAGCATTTCTTAAACCTTTAGTCAAACGGCTGGTCATCAGTAGCTAAAGTGTTCCATTCAGACTATGGATTTTCCACAATCCCAGAGAACCTAGACAACAATGAGGACCCATATATATATATATATATATATGGATCTAATCAACATGGGAAGTAGTAAAAGACAAGATCTCCTGAGTAAATTGGGAGCACGGGGACCATGGGAGAGGTTTGAAGGCGAGGGGAGAGGTAGCAAGGGGAGCAGAGAAAAATGTATAGCCCAATAAAGTCAATAAAAAAGGAGTATGGATTTTTTGAATATGAATATTGCCCTCGGCTATAGATGTTTCCGTTTTGTGTGAACCTTTCTCAGCAATTGTATGTTTATTTCAGTTTGAGTAAGTGAAAAATTGTGAAAGTAATCCTGTGGAGTGACTGATGATGGCAGGACACCTACTCTCCCTAAGGCAAGACAGAGAAACAGTCATCCATTAAGTGTCACTCACAAGGACATTGTTATGTAGGAATCCAGACTTGTAGAGTTGTGAAGGTAGAGCAGCTGTGTCCCATTCCACCTCTGGATGGTTGTTCTTTAATGCCTTGGTTGTGATGAATACAGTATTTGTGTGTGCATTTTCATTTGTTTCTAAGTACATGCTTATATGAAAGAAAATGCCTGGTTTATGCATTCATGGATATATACACACACACACATACACACACACACACATTTGTGTTTGTATATATATATGTGTGTGTGTGAGCGCGCGCAGGTGTGCCTGCGTGTATATTCAGAAGCCAGAAAACAGTGGGCCTTCCTAACTATTTCCTCTTACTGAACCCTGAACTCTGTTCAAGTCCCTTCTCTGTTCCTGTTCTCCTCCTGCAGCACTGGAGTTTATAAGTGTATAAAATCATGCTCAGCTTTGTACGTGGGTCTTAGGGATCTTGCTGTGAACCTAACGTATTAATAAAATGTGTGGATGTGTGCTTGTGTGGTGAAGAGTGATGAAGAGCTTTGAAAAGGTTGTGCACTGGCTAGACTTATGTCATTTTGACATCTGCTGGAGTTATTTGGGAAGAGGGACTCTGAATTTAGAAAGTGCTCTCAGCCGGGCAGTGGTGGCGCACGCCTTTAATCCCAGCACTCGGGAGGCAGAGGCAGGCGGATCTCTGTGAGTTCGAGACCAGCCTGGTCTACATAGCTAGTTTCCAGAACAGGCTCCAAAGCTACTGAGAAACCTTGTCTCGAAAAACCAAAAAATAAAAATAAATAAATAAATAAATAAATAAATAAATAAATAGAAAGTGCTCTCAACCGAGTGGGCTGTGGGCTAGCCTTGGCATATTTTCTTGGTTGATAATTGTATATAGAAGGACCCATGTAGACGGAGGCTGCTTGTTTATTTCTGGCGTCCCAGACCCAAAATAATCACACAGTCCACTATACTTACAAAAATACTACTTGGCTAATAGATTAAGTGTATTAGCTAGCTCTTACATCTTAAATTAGCTTATTTCTATCATTCTATGTATTACCATAAGGTTCATGGTTTACTGGCAAGGTTCCTGGGCTTGTCTGTCTCCTTCAGCATCTACATGGCATCTCTTTAACTTTACCTACTCTTTCTATATATCTTTTCCAGAACCTAAGGTAGTGGTTCTCAGTCTGTGGCTTGCAACTCCCTTGAGCTGTTTAAATGACCTCTTCACAAGGATCACCTAAGACCATTGGGAAAAAAATCTAAGGTTTACATTATGATTCATAATAGTAGTGAAATTACAGTTGTGTAGTTACAATAAAAATAATTTTATGTGTCACTACAACATGAGGGACTGTATTAAAGGTTCCCAGTATTAGGAAGTTTGGGAACTACTGACCTTAGAAAGACAAATTTACATCAGAGAAAAGAGGGTTTTTGTGAAGCTCTGTTTTAATGAGAAAATACATTAAAAAACCCAAACAATAAACCACAGGATTTTACTATACAACCGTGTCACACTTATGTATATACTATGCTGCATATGTATGTATATGGAATGCACACATGTGTACACATGCACATACATGCTTCCTGAGCTCTAGGATTAAATGCATGCCTGTCTAGGACAAATAGTATTTTTACTTTGTGTTTGTTTTATTTTTTGAGATAAGGTTTCTCTTTATAGCCTCTCCTGGAACTCAGTCTGTTTACCAGGCTAGCTTTGAATTCACAGAGATCTGCTTTCTTCTGCCTCCTGAGTGCTGAGGTTAAAGGCATGTACCACCACTGCTTAGTATGGCAAATAGCATTTTAACAGTTCAGAATGAGGACATTCTGAGAGTAGGCAATAGATGTAGACAGGCCTTAGTGTTGGATTTGTATGTATGTTGGGGGGGGTTGTTTGTTTTTTGAGAAAAGTTTTTTTCTGTGTTGCCCTGGCTGTCTTGTAATTTTCTCTATAGACCAGGGTGGCCTCAAACTTACAGAGATCTGCCTGCCTTTTCCTCCCAAGTGCTTGGATTGAAGTGTCTGCCACCACCACCCAGCATACCTTACTTCTGTTGAACATGAGGTGTGAATAGCATGATTAGTAGGTGTTCAATCTGAAGAAAGAAGAAATTAGGTCTGTTTGTCAGTACTGGGTCACAGTGTAACATCACTTATAAAACGGATACACCTTTTTATAGACAGTAGAGAGGCATATAATATATGTGATATTTTCAATCAAGTATCTGTGTTTTCTGGTCAGCTGGGACAGAAAAAAAAATGGCAATGATTTGTAAAAGGAGGTTTCTCTTATGTTTCCCAGCTGCCCAGACCCATATAATCACACAGAAACTATATTCATTACAACGTTGTTTGACCTCTTAACTCAGGCCTCTTATGAACTAACTCTTACATCTTAAATTAACCCATTTTTACTTATTTGTGTATCACTACGAAGCTATGGCCTACCAGTAAGGTTCCAGGGGATGTCTTTCTCTTTCAGCAGCTACATGGCATCTTCTTGACTCTGCCTACTCTCTCTACATATCTCTGTTTGGATTTCCCACCTGGCTTTACTCTGCTAATCCATTGGCCGAAACAGCTTTATTCTTTATCCAATGGTAATAAGACATATTCAGTGCATACAGAGGGGAATCCCACATCCGTGACCAGCAAGAAGCCAACATCATGGCATTGAGACCCTCTGTTAAGTTTTTCTATAAAGTCAGCACACATAGTATGGTTTTAAGAGGTCCAAGGCTCCATCTGAAGCTATGGCTGAGCTTGAAAATGTGTAAGAATCTGTCACATCATAAGGCTACTTGTGAGGCTATAGCCGAACTTGATAATGTGTAAGAGTCGGTCATGAAAAATTGCTTTTGAAGGCACAAAATGATCATAGAGAGAAGCTTAAGCCTGGCAGTGTGTAGGGTGCTAGTATTCCTGAAGAGAGGCCGTGAGAGGCATTTGGTGAAGGTGGAGCCACAGTTGTGGTATCCACAACTACCAAGAACAGTGGTTGGTGTGAACTGGAACTAGCCTGAGCCTACTAGACAAACTGTGTGTGCTTTAGATGGCAAAGGTGATGAAATGGAGTTCCCCAAGCCTATTGGAGCCAAATCATGAGTGAGTCCTGTATAAGCAAGGCATTGAGTTATAGGATTTGATTTATGGTGCTCGATGTTGGGCTTTGCTTTGATATGATTGTCACTGTGTGCTACTTCTTCCTTCTTGGAATAAGAAGTGTGTGATTGGTGGTAGTAGGTTTTTTTTTTTCTGGATCCCACAATTAAGAGACTTTGGATTTTTTTTTTTTTTTAAGAAACATTGGACTTTTGAACTGTTGAATTTTTTTTTTAAAGAGTTGAGCTTTTAAAGTTGGACTTTCTTTTTGGGGGTTGTTTAATTTCTTATTTATGGCAAGCTGAGCAAGCCAGTAAGCAGCATTCCTCCATGGTTTCTACTTCAGTTCCTGCCTCGAGGTTCTTGCCTTGGCTTCCTTCAAAAATGGACGGTTATCTGTAAACGATATAAGTCCTTTCCTCCCCAAGTGGCTTTTAGTCAGTGGTTTTTTCACAGCAGAAAAGCAGTCTAGAAAAGTAGGCCATTATATATTTCCATCTGGGAATTATATAAAGCAGCTTGAGTTGAACAGTCATGCTTGGCATTTATGGTACTTGTTTGTTTACTTCCTAGACAATCTCATCCCAGGCTGGCCTTGAACATGTCATGTCCATATTCTGCTGGTAATGACCCTGGGCTTCTGATTCTCCTTCTTCTGCCTCACCAGACTTGTTACAGCATGCTCAGTTTATATGTTGCCAGGAATGGATCCCATGGCTCCTTGCCCTCTAGGCATACACTATACTAACTGAACCACATCTCCGGCTCCTGTATGTGTATATGTTAGCAAGACCACTTGGCTACCATATTGAAGGTTGGAACTGACGAGTTGCATCCAGAGGAGGGCTGCATTGTCTTGAACTAGTTAAGAAGTGAAGAATTCTGCTTATAGCTGTGAATTAGAACAGAGTGGGTGAGCTAGTAGATTATGTAGCAAGAAACTTTCCTATCTTTATATTAACAATGTAGCAAGTACTTCATTTTTTCTTCATTGTTGTAATTGAAACTGGAAGAGATGTAGCAAATAATGTGTAACTTCATTTGAGTAGGTATCATTTTCTAAACAGCAATTTAAACACTTGTATCATTTCAGCTCATGTATAAACTGTGTGTTGGTCTTAGTCAATTTTGTAGAGGAGGAAACGGAAACTGAGTTAGAACAATGAGGTCCAATGTTGTGTATCTAATTAGAATTTTCTCATAAGCATATTTGACTTTTGAATCTATTGTAAAGATTTTTTTGTTTGTTTCTGGAACATTGATTGGGCATCTTTCTTGAGAGGGCTGGTTTGTAGTTCCACACTGTCTTATTTACAAGATGAAACATGTTAAAACACTTTTGATTTTAGGTGTAGTGCAAGTTCATTGTATTCCACTTGAACTCTAAATGCCATGACATGTAGTCAGGATCAATAGATGCTAAAAGGATGTGACAGGCAATACTCCAGGTGCTAGCTTTTCTATGGGTATCAAGGTGTTGCCTTCTTTCCAGAGTGAGATGGAGCGACTCCTAGTCGGGGAAATTACTCAGCACTGCCTACAGTCATCACTCCAAGTGGGCATTATGGAAAACTGAAGGGGGATCCTGTTTGACTCCTCAGAGTTGAGTTGGCCTCATAAAGGAGAGGCCTGGGTACCAGCTGTGTACATTCAGGGCAGGAATGTGGCTGATGGAGCCTGGAACACTGAGATTTTGAAATGTGACCTGTGATGTCCAAAACAATTTAAAGGTCTTTACTCTGTAATTTTTAGCATATTTTATGCACATGTGGCACAGTTGTTGAAGAATTGGTTTTATGTGTTCAGCAGATGGGACCACTCTAAATCAGAATATTTTATTAACATCAGATGGTAAGCCCTTTGAAATTCTGACTTTGGGCCACGCATCCTATATATACCATTACCTGTGTCCTGATTTCAGAAGCTGGAGTCTCAAATGGAAGCAGGTGAGCGCTTAACTTAGTGGCCGCTGCAGTTAGTGAAGAAGCTCGGCCTACCTTTCCCCAGCAGTCTCTTGGTGTGTAGGTCTTTCTTGTCCCACAACACTGCCCATTGTCAGTTGTTTTTGTTGTTAATTAGTCCTCTGTTCCTTAGTTGGATTCAAGCCTGATGTTAGTTTAACTTCACAAATGAAGGGGAGCGGAACATGTGGTCCATTTTTTTTTTTTTTTGGAAGTTTCAGAGATGCTCAGATTGGTGTTATTCGGATGCCTCCCCTCCCCCCTTGGTGGCTTAAAATTCATTCCACATTGCAAGTAAGAGAAAGGAGGAGGGAGAGAAGCCTGCATTTGATGGGGAGTGCTTGAAGGAAGAAAGGCAAGCTTTCAGATGTTGTCTGAACAAAGCCCTGGGATGTGAGGACAGCAGCATCTGGAGGTTTTCAAACACTGGAGCGTGGCTGCGTGCTTCCTTTGCTGTCAGAGGAGCAAGAAGCTGCTTCCTGTCATTTCCCATCTTGTCACTTCCAGGACCAACATCTTGCTCCTTCTTTCACCAGCTGTTGCTGTGTTCTTCCTGCTCCGCAGACAGATGGTACCAGAGCTTCTTCGATGATCTTCCCCACCCAGCCCTCCGCCGTGCTCCCTCTCTGCCTAATTCTAAAGAAATCTGCTGTGTGCTACCTTCATAGAGCAACAGTGTGGCCCTGCTACTCATGCTGCCTTGTTTAAAGATTCCAGATATGCTGGAGGGTGGGAGGGGAACTACCGGGGACACCGCGATGACAAACCTACCCTGTCACTCCAGCGGGAGGTGCCTCACAGAAGCCCATTTTCAGAAACATCTTTATTTTATTTCTGAAGTTCTATTCAAGACAGGAACATGGGTTTTAGAGAATCTTTTATATAAGGCCTTGGGGTTTCTTACCCTTTTCTAAATCCAAGGTAGATGTTTTCTTGATAATTTTGATTAGGTATTTTCATTGCACAGAGTAAGCTGTGCATTGCAAATGGATCATATTCCTTTTTTTTTGGCTTTTCGAGGCAAGGTTTCTCTTTGTAAGAGTCCTGTCTGTCCTGGAACTTCTTTGTAGGCCAGGCTGTCCATGAACTCAGAGAGATCCACCTGTCCCCACTTCCCAAGAACCAGGTTTAAAGGTGTGAGCCACCACTGCCCATCTAATAAGTACTCTTCAGACTTGCTGTTTCTCTGTGGCTGTTGTCTTCAGCTTTATTTGATGTGTTTATCCTTTGTACTGATAGCCTGCGCTCATTCTGTGGCCTCTTTACCCTGTGTATTTGGTGACAATAGTTCACATCATGTAGATACACAAAACAAAAACTTAATTTTGTCTGACTTTTTAAGACTCTTTGGTCCACTGTGCCTGCTGTTTTCTGTGACTTGTTTCTATTCACAGTCCAGGGGAATGCTCACTGTGCTCCTATTGTCTTGACTAATGTCAAATTCATTTTCCACTTCAGGTGCTAGGGGGTTAATGGTCATTCTCTTGCACAGTAGCCCTTGTTGAGGAGAGGGAATAGGCATTTTTCATGTGCTACTGATCATTTTATTTTATATGTGAATTGTTCATGACCTGTCCTGCTGCTGTTATTGACCAGTTGATTTTTGTGTTCAAATTTATCATGGGCTAAGTATCTTAACCTTGCTTGTGTTGTGTTGGTTAAAAAGATGTTTTCTTCTGCAACTAGTTTCCTATTTTCTTTCAATGGAAAATAGATTTCTTTTCATATAATGTATTCCGATCATGGTTTCCCTTCCATCATCTGCTCCCAGATGCTCCCCACCCATCCAACTCCAGGAGTTTTCTCTCTTTTTCTGTAGAAAACAAACAGGCAAATAGAAACACACAGAGCAAACAGAGAAGAAAATAAAGAAAAAAAGGAAGAGCACAAGAAGCAAGTACCTCATAGGACACATGCACACACAGAAAGCCCATAAAAACACAAACTTGGGAGCCATAAAAATAGTTTTCTATGTCTTTCAACAACTACTGATGTCAACTTTAATTCTAATGTAAAATGCATTTTATTATAATTGCATTTGTTATTGAGGGTGTGTGCTTATGCACCATGGCATATGTGTGTAAGTCAAAGGACAACTTTAGGAAGTTGGCTCTCCTTCCAATACATAAGTTCCAGTGATATATCCTACACTGTCAGTCTTGGCAGTAAGTGCCTTTACCCACTGAGTCATTTTGCCTGCCATGAAATTTATTTCAAACTTGGGACAAGGTTATATGCATTTGTTGTTGGTTGCCTTGACGGGTTACTTAGTCTAGGGTTAGTAACCTTCTGGCAGTTCAGTTATTCCAGGGTCCCGGAGAGGCACTATCTGTAAGATAAATGGGCTAGGAGACAAGGAGGAGGCCATGCTAAGTTTGTCAGAGCCTCCGTTTATTAGAGATGGGGTACAGCTTTATATAGGGTAAGGAGTTGGGGGATGGGCACAGGGGCCTGGGCTCTCGCTGGGCGTGGTTCACGTTGGTTACGTGGTCCGTGCTGGTCGCGTAGGCAGGAGGTTATCTTCGGTCAGGTCACTGTAGGCCAAGAAGTTGCGAGTTGCCACACCTAGTTCCCTAGATAATTTGGAATGTGGGGTGGGTTCCGCTAACAGATAGCTCTCCATCAGCCAATTTGGGTGTGGGGTAGGCTCTGTCAATAGAACGATTCCTAACACAATTATGGGTGTGGGGTTCTCTGTAGACTCCCCAGGGTGATGGTTCCTGCAATGATTTTAGGAGGAAATTGGCTCCTGACAATTTGTGTTTAATATGAATAATGATTCTTCTTCGGCTAATCTGTTTTTAAATTACTATTTATTTTGTAGGACATTCTTGTAGTTATGTCACATATATGTCTGAGCGTGTACCATAGAACTTTCACCTATCATTCAGGTGTCAGAAACTCCTCTGTTCTTATCTCCAGTAGAGTACCTGTTCAGATTGCACATCTGTAACATGCACAAGCATCTTCTCGGTGAAAGCACTGAGAACACGGCGTTAGAAGAGCCACCTATGATTCTCAGTGTGACCTTATTGTTGCTTTGCCATCTGACCACATCTCTTAAGTTTAAATCTCATCAGCAAAGTGAATTAAATAATAGGTAGATCTAGAAAATTGGACTCTTAGCTTTTGAAAAGTGGGAAGATTTTTGCTCTGGATATGACAACAGCATTACTATCTGTACTCCTTTAAATATGTAAAAATTTGTATGAAGTTGATTCCAGATAGAATATTTCCCTGGTTTTGGTTTTCCTACTACATAGAGAGCTGATTTCATGTCTTGTGTCAAATATATAGAAGTGGATATTTTTTGTCCTCTTGTGTTTTTATTTTTAAATATGTATTTATTTGTGTGGTATTTGTATGTGTGTATCTGCACACAACGGTATGCTTCTTCAGGCCAGAAAGGGCATCCAAAATATTTTATCATATGTCACCTATTCCTTTGAGTCGGATTCCGTCTCTAAACCTGGGGCTTTTGGTTTCTGGACTAGGTTAGAAGCCAAGAAGCCCCTTTGATCCTTCTGTCTCACTCCCTTGGAATTGGAGTCACAGCTTGCATAGGATTCCTGCCTTGTGATGTGGATGCTGGGATTTGAACTCTGCACCTTTTGATTGCACAGCAAGCACTTCTAACTGCTGAGCCATCTTTTTTGATGCTTATTCTCTTTCTTTTCTTCCCCCTCTTTTCATCCCCCCCCCCATTATATGTGACTATGCCACTAGCAGTAATAAACTGAAAAGGCTGTTTCAAAAATTTGGTGAAGTTTGAGAAAGGGATGTGGTATTCATTTAAAGGTAGCAGAACACCAAAGGGACTTCAAATAATAAAGTATAAATCATTAGCTACACTCTTTTTGTATTAAGCAAACTGTAATATAATCTAGCCCAAAAAGTGTTGTTTTCATTTTGTTTAAAGAAATGACTGATTCTTTTATATGCTTCTGTGTTGCCATGCACATATTAAATGCAGCTACTTCAGGAAATGGTCTTCTGCAATAAAGAGGAAGTCCTGGTTAGGAGGTTTAGGAGGTCTGTATCTTTGTTTTCTCTGTGTTTGCTTGCTTGCATTCTTGGTTCAGCATGTATGTAAAAGTCACATGACAACTTGCAGAAGTCCTTTCTTTAGCTATGTGCATCCTGAGGATCAAATTTAGGTCTGATGGCAGGTGCATATACATGGTGAGTCATCTCACCAGCACATGGAGGTATATGTCTTCAGTTTGATCTCGACAGCAATCCAATGATGTAGCTTCCAAAGTTGTATTATCTTCATTATACAGAGTAAGGAAAACAGGAGAACAGGACAGGACAAGATACTTGCTCAATTTCACATGACTTATGGGTCATCATGCTTAACCCTACATGAGCTCTTATGAGACCTAAGGCTTTATTAGAGTTTTCAGACATTTGTATTTTTTTCAGGATGTCATAACCAGATATCTGAGGATGGCCAAGTTCCTGTGTATAAAATGCAGTGACTGGACAAACAACTCAGTTGTAGAGCTCATACCCAGCATGACCCGGATCCTGAGTTCAATCCCCAGTATCACAAAAAGAAAAAAATATTAAGTTTTAACTAAACAGTAATCCATGCTCTTCTGTAATATATTGCTTAGGGAATGATAAGAAAGATTTCACCTTGTGGTCAATGCAGAGACACATTTTTTTTTCCTAATGGTTTTGTTCAGAGTTAGTTGAATCTACAAATGGGAAGCCTACCAATCCAGAGGACCAAGTATATTTTGATATTGTGTGTTCTGGTCCCTTTTTTGTACAATTACCTCATCTGCTTTAAAAGAATTTATTTCAGATGTCTACTGTTGTAGAATATTAATTTAAGATGTGTTACATTTGCTTATGCTGTGGAATATTTGTTTAGTCATACAAAGATATGTCACATTCTTTGATATTGCGTTTTTTTTTTAATTTTATGAAGTTGTGTTACTTTGCCTGGCTAACACATGCCGTTGGTCTAATAAAGAGCTGAACAGCCAATAGCTAGGCAGAAGAGGGATAAGGCTGTCATACAGAGAGAACAAATAGGAAGAAAAGAGGCAAAAAGATCAAGAAAGGGAGAAGGAGAGGAGGACATCAGGAGCCAGCCATGCAGCCACATAGCCACCCATGGAGTAGGAAGGGAAGAAAAACACATTGAATAAAGAAAGGTAAAGAGCCAAGAGGCAAAACGTAGAAGAGAACCTGTTAATTTGAGTTAGAACATCTGGCTAGAATTAAGGCAAACTAAGTCCGGGTGTTTTTAAGTAAGAATAATTCTCTGTGTATTTATTTGGGAGTTGGGTGGTGGGCCCCCAAAGAGAATAAAAATTTTTTAAAAAACCTATAGTCTACCTATGGTGACATATATAAAAATTCTTTTAAGGTGGAAAGAAGTATGTAAAAAGTACTGTGTTGTGTAAGAATTGCTCTCGCAATGTTTTGTGTGAGCCCTGATGTGTAAGTATTCTTCATTTGTGTCACCCGTTGCTCATTAAGAAGAAGAAATGGCCCTCCTTATTAGTGACTTCAACTGAAGTACGTGCAGATTTATTTTGTTCACAGTTGGAGTGCACAGGTTACTTCTGGGTGGTGTTTCTTTGCTTTGTTTTGTTTCAAACTTGAATCTAGTTAAACATATATAAAAAGAGAAAATTTTTTTACTTTATACATTTTTTATGACAAGGTCTTATTCTGTAGCCTCAGCTTGTCTTGAATTCACTATATAGACCAGTGAACTCACAGAAATCTGTCTGTCTCTGCTTCCTGAGTGTTGGTTTTAAAGGTGTGCCTCATCCTGAAAAGAGGAAATCTTTTTTGTTGTTGTTGTTGTTGTTTTGTTTTGTTTTGTTTTTTTTTTTTCAAGACAGAGTTTCTTTGTGTAGCCCTGGGTGTTCTGGAACTCACTCTAGATGAGACTGGTCTCGAACTCACAGAGACCTGCCTGTCTCTGCCTCCTGAGTGCCAGGATTAAAGGTGTGAACCACCACTGCCTGGCTAAGGGAACAGGAAATCTTAACAGAGGAAATACTTCCGTAAGATTGGGTTGTAGGAAAGTCTGTAGGGCATATTGTAGATGAGCTAAGTTCTATGAGCAGCACCATCCTTGGACAGGTGTCACTGAGCCCATAAGATAGCAAGCTGCTTCGGTTCCTGCCTTGCGTTTTTGCCTTGGTTGTCCTTCCTGATGGACTACAGCTGTAAACAGAATTAAAGTATTTCCTCCCCAAGTTGTTTTTGGGTATGGTGTTTATCACGGCAATAGACATCTAATTAATATGGACCACTGTGGTGGGACACTTGTGGCATTTCTTTGTTGTTGTGTTGCATCTGCAGTCAAGAAGCAGAGAAAGATAAACAGTGGTACCCACCCTGCCTTTTTATTTTTATTCAGTCTGGGACTGCAGCCTATGGAAGGTTGATGCTGGTGTTTAGGGAGAGTCTTCCCTCTCCAATTATCCCAATCTAGAAAGTCCCTTATAGGCATTCCCACAAGGTTATCTTCCAGGTGATTTTATACATTGTCATTTGACAATCATAATTAACTTTCATATAATACAGTCTTTCTATTCAAGTCTAGTCAAAAGATATTGGATGCAGAGTTATCAAATTTGTCCTCTGTGCCCTGAAATTGCCACAGAATTTTAATGACCTTAATGAACAAGACCATTATTTTTTTTATCTCAATGTATAGTTGATATTTTGGAAGTTTTATTCTCACATATTGGGGTAATCGTTAACGTGCATCCTTAATATGTATCCTCCCTGCCTCCCTTCTCTTCCCTTTTATATGACCCTTTACATTTGTATAGCCTTGTGATTATTCTTATCATTAAAATAATGTGGATCTAGCTGTGCCGTTGACTGCGCTTATTTCTTCTTTTCAGATGAGCAGTATGAAGTTGGTATCTCTCCCTCACCTTGGGTACTTTAGGGACTGCAATATAGAGCTTCTCCTGCCTCATCTAGACACACAACCAAAGAGAGACCCCTTTGTTCTTCTTTTCAGCTATGTAAATTGTGTGGTCAAGCTCTTAGTATTACCTAGTCTATTTCGACAAAGACAGAAAAACAGGAAAATGGCTTTTATACATTATACAGGTTTTGGCTATTCATTCTAAATGTCTTAAATTTCGCCCACATTGGATTTTCTATAGTATTGTCAAACAGGATCTATGCTTCATACAGTGCTCACCATAGGATTTGGAGATGGAAAGCTTGGGAGGGAAGCTCAGTGTGCGGGAACAATGCTGCAGTGCTGGACGGCTGTGGCAGAGATTACTCGAGTCTCTTTTGATACATAAATGATTGGTTCTTTGGTGTTTCAGGACTGCCAGATAACTGGAAATTCTTACTGGGGGCTTTCCTTTGAAATAGCAGCAGGGGCTCCTTATATGTCCTTGGGGAAATAGAAAAAAGGGCAAGATTTCTCCCCAGGGCCTGATTTCCAAGCATAACTAAATAAAGAATGAAGAGAGCCATTGAGGCAGGAAAAGGTCACTGAGCCCCTTTGGCTGATGAAGAAATTAAGTTGCTTCATTCTGGATTATCTTCGAACTCTGACATGGTTGAAGACTTGAGCTTCTGGCCATAAGGTGCCCTGGTCTAAGCTCTCTTTTTATTTTTTTTTTATTTTTTGGTTTTTCAAGACAGGGTTTCTCTGTGGCTTTGGAGCCTGTCCTGGAACTAGCTCTGTAGACCAGGCTGGTCTCGAACTCACAGAGATCTGCCTGCCTCTGCCTCCCGAGTGCTGGGATTAATCCACCGCCGCCCGGCTTAAGCTTTCTTTTTAAAATACAGCAGGATCCCAGTGAGAACATCAGGTCATAAACTGGGCTGATGTATCACAGGAAACGTTCCTGTGCTTGGTGTATAGATTATAACAGATCATGCCATAGCTTTCTTAGAGATTGGGTTGGGCAGAGAGATGGACTCATGAACAGGAGAGAGTATATTTGTTCATGCTTGTGCTTAGGAGAGTCCTTCACACAAAACACTTTTGTATGGATGGCTTTAGAGAAGCCTATGCATTCACTGAAAACACACTTGTTGGAACAATTTGGTTTTCTCTGCAGTGTTGTATGACAGGGGGTGTTACACGGACCCCAGAGTTTTGCAATGATGTGTAGACGTGATGCCAGGCATACTCTTAGATTATTAATGTGTCTTTAACTGAAGGTGTGTTTTCCTAAATTCCGTGGCGACAATTTACTGGCAGTTGTAATTTTGAGAACTAACTTGGACTGAGAAAAATAAATTCTGTCTCCTTAAATTTACATTTCATTAAAGTCAGTACTTCCAGCAGAGGAGGTAGGGAAGATCTTTAGCCCTGTTGTGTATGTGTAAATTCATTTACTTCAAGGTCTCTTCCAACTCCCCTGTACCTCTTTGGGAATTTTAACCTGGGCGAATGATGACAGCAAAATGGATGTGGCTTCATTTCATTGCCTTTGTCCCAGAGTGCCCCTCTTGACATTTGAAGGTCATTCTGTTATTTAGACCCCTTGTGACCATTGGAAGGTGAGTTAGGATAGAAGCATTCACATAGGGACGAACTATAGTTTTTTTTTTTCCTTAGCTTGCTTGCCTGATGACACCCACCAGACTTACCAATATATACTCTGATGACATGACTGCTCTGTGGTATAGTGAAGGGAAGACTTTTGTTGTAGATATGAGGAGAACAGCTGGAGGCATCTGGAAGAATCCAGAGCACAGAGAGAAAGAAGTAGGTTGAACTTGTCCAGCAGACTGGACATGGCCAGGACTTTCTGCTAAGGGGGGGGGGGGGTGGACGGTGTAGTGAGGAGGCGAGCAGGCCTGCTTTTTGTCCCACCGGCTCCCGCATGGTTAGTTTTACACCCGAAATAACAACACACAAATTGTATTCTTTTAAACACTGCTTGGCTCTTTAGTTCTAGCCTCTTTTTGGCTAACTCTTATATCTTGATTAACCCATTTCTAATAATCTGTGTAGCACCACGAGGTGGTGGCTTACCGGGAAAGATTGATCATGTCTGACCTGGCAGCTGGCTCCACTGCATCTGACCCAGAGAGGAGAGGCATGGCGATTACCTCACTCCCCTCTTCCTCCCAGCATTCTGTTCTGTCTACTCCACCCACCTAAGGGCTGGCCTATCAAATGGCCAAGGCAGTTTCTTTATTAACCAATGAAATCAACACAAAACAGAAGACCCTCCCACATCAGGGCAGGGTATAGCAGGAGATGGAGAATAGGGAGAGCACAGTGAGATTCACAGGTGCCTGAGAATGGAGCAAATAGCTGAGTTATAAGAAGGTGAATAGCTGGGGAGAGGGAAACCTGTGAGCTTTAGGGAGTTGAGGGTAGAGGAGGAGGTGAGAAGGGCTAGAGGTTGGCATGGACTTTGGAATGTGCAACAGGTGCTTATGATACCGAAGCCTTCATTTGCTTTGGTACAGATAGGCAGCTCTTGCAGCTACATGTCCCTTCTGCCAGAGGAAAGGGAAATGACTCCTGGCAGATGGGAACCTGATTTACAAGTTCATGAGAAATTTTTTTTTAACCTTCAGAAACTCTCCTAGAGTCCAGATTGAGCTCATTTCTGGATATTTGGGCTGCCTGTTGGAGTCTGGAGAATTGGATTTGATTCTGACAACCATCTTCCCCCACTTGCATCATTTGAGGGATCTTGTCTGTATGATTATCATTCTACAGTTGTATTTTCTAAAGTTATTTTTTTTCCTTGTCTTATTGTTTTAACCTGTTTTTTTTAAACCTATTTAGCATTGTCTCAAGCATGGAGAAGTAAAACTCAGAACCTCTCTTGCCCATGTATTTGTTTATTCCTCGGGGTTCTCTAGAGAAATAGAGCTGATAGGTTGAATACACACACCAAGGGAGTTTATTATATTGCCTTACCTCGTAGGGTACAGGGAGTCCAATGATTGCTTCCACTTCCTGGAGAGCTTAGAATTTAGTCTATGAGGTTGAGTGCTCCCAATATCCCAGTCTGGTGCTAAGGGCCCTAAGGGTTTCTTGATAGCCAGGTCTTCAGTCTATACTCGAATCTTGAAGATGTCAATAAAGGATAGGTCCGCACTCACTGGCAAGACACTAAGGCTTGCTGTAGCACTACTTTTTTCTTAGATTTCTTTTTGTAATTGAGCCATTTTTGGAGGACTTTCTCTTCTAGAAATGTTCTTCCAGACCCACCCAGATAACTCATCTCTTAGCTGGTTCCTTACCCAATGAAAGTTAACCATCATAACCCCCTAAGTCTTAATACAATCAGTTAACAAGCATATCAGACAACAGCTGTTTTCCTCATCTTGGCAGTAGTAGCAGTGTTAGCTTTTTTGCAGTGACTGAACAGGATTAATGTTAAAAGGAGCACACCTTCCACCGTTGACTTCCAAGGTTGTTTGTCTGAGTTCAATGATGTGGAGATTCTGGAGTGTTTCGAACCTAGAGGCACATTATCTTGGTAGCATCTTTAGCCACATTAATATATATATGTATTACCCTCCTCTGTACCTGACCCAGCATCTTTGCAATGTACACATGGACCCCAACCAACCAAAAGCAAAGAAAGCCCTCAGACAGCCCCTGAGACTGATAACAGTTTTTCCAGCCCCTCTTTGTCTGCCTACTTAATGTTACCACGACGGTATTTGAAAAGAGCCTTAACTTGCTTTGTTCTGTTACTACTAAAATTTCCTCCAAACTGTAGCCTTAGTTTGAACATGGTATTGGGGGGGAGGTCACCTGATTCCAAGCTCCAGAATAAACTCTTATCTCCCTTTAGGTGAGTCCTATGTTTTTTGCACAGACAGTACCAACCTGAAGCAGTGAACATCCCCTCCCCACCCAGCAAGACAGTGTGATGTGTAGGCATGCCCCCCTTGTCAGTGTCACAGAATTTCCACGAAGGCTGAGAGCTGTCATTATCTCTGCTTTTACAGATAGAAAAAAAAAAAGTTGAGGTTAAGTAATTGCACAGAATCTTGCTGCAGTTAAGTGGTTGAGCTGGAATTTAAAAGCAGGTATATCTGAATCCTGAGCTCTCATTTGTAACCACTCTGTATAAGCACCATATAATAACTTCCTCAATCGATGCCATCGTCTTCTCCTCATACGCTTTTATAAGTACAATAAAAGAGAATTAGCTGAGACGACACAGCTCATGTTGCGAGTGGGTTGTCTTTTTGATTCACAGTTCCCACTGAGAAATAATACACATCAGGCTTCGAACAACACACCCCACAGAATGAGATTTCATTCTTGAGTGAATTATCCATATCTGTCTTTAAGAAAAATTGGTAGGGCATTTCACTAGTCACGGCTCAGGGAAGTGTCTGTATATTATGGTTCTGTCTGAAATTTATTCTGTAAGTACTCACTTTCCGCAGTATCTAGTGGTCATTTTCTTTTCCTTTTAGTTCAGTGTCAAGGCATTGCAGAGCGGTGTCTTCTTAGCAATTAGGTCTCCCTGTCTGCAATTGTTCAAAATTCAGATCTTACACCCAGGCTGATGTCTGTATTTCCAGCACTTGAGATCTATCTCAAAGACTGCTTGGCTTCAGATTGAGTCTCCTGTTTCCTACCCAAAGACAAGTTTCATCAGCAGTGAAGGCCGATCTCAAGGCACTGAGAAAACAGCAGATGGAAGCTGCAGACGGCTTGTGGCTCTTTGAAAGGACCTGGGTTTGGCTCTCACCACCCATGCCATCACCATACAAAGACCAGCAGATATCCAGGACCTTCCTCCGGTGTTGAAGTACAACTTCAGATAGACACCTCCACACACACACACACACACACACACACACACACAGAGAGAGAGAGAGAGAGAGACAGAGAGAGAGACAGAGAGAGACAGAGAGAGACAGAGAGAGCGACAGAGACAGAGTGAGACAGAAAACTTTTAAAACCTACAAATATGTTAATGAAAGCAAGGCAAAAGATAGATAGGAACATGACCCGATGGATGGTTTCTAGTTGGTCGTGGGCTGAAAGCAGTTACCTGTGTGATCATTTTCTTTATAAGTCAGCAGTGTTCCTGGCTCATTTACGGTAGGCAGTTGACATTGTTCGTATTAGTTAAGGATTTCTAGTGTTTTGTTCAATAGCCCCTAACTGCATCAGTTAGTCACCAGGACTATTTGATGTTGGTGTTTGGGGGTGACCTTCAGAGGATAGTGAGGTGATTATGAAAGTGGACTTTTATTAGTTTCCCACTCTGCGGATTGGGAGACTGAACAGATATCCACAGCTGAAAGGTTAGAAGTCTTTTTACCCCTGTTCTTTAAAAAATAGGTACATTAGCATATATCATCTATGCATCATGAATTCCACTATGGCATTTCACACATGTATATAATGTATTTAGATCATAGCCACCTTGTGACACTGTCTTATTCCCCTCTCATTTCTGCTGATTTTCTTCCTTTTAACAGCAACTATTTTCTTCTACTTTTCTTTTTTTTAAATCTTTGATTGCGTGATCCAATGATTTTCCTTATGGTTGCTAACATGGAGCATGTATGAGGGGTTATTTACAGGAGCACAGATAGCTTACAAGTGACTGCACCACTGAAGAAAATGTCTCCCTTTGCTAGCAACCATTAACCATCTGTAAATCCCTGGGGAGGGGCAGGCCTTGTGAGCCCTCTGCCATAGCAACCACCATCCTTATATAAGTCTTCAGGGAGGCGCATGGCCTGCAAGGCCTGTCTCTCAGCAACTGTCAAATATATTAGATCTTTAGGGAGGGTGGGGTCTTGTTATCTTCTTCCTCAGCCTATATTTTCATTTATGCATGTCACAGGGCCCTCTTCCCACATGACACAGCAAGCTATGAGGAGAAAAAAATTTCAACATACACACATCAAAAGTCTTCAGTTTTGAAGAGGTCACACATGGCACAAGCAAATACATATTTACTTTGATATAATGTACTGGGTCCAATCTCGTAATGCTTGGAAACCTCAAGGGTTAGGAAATCTCTAGAAGACTTTCTCAAAAGGGATGGATACTTGTACCTGTCTCTCAGCTACCAGACTAACAGTGGTCCCTAAGAGATTTGAGCTTTCCAAGGAGTTTTAGGCTAATAGAAAGGCAAAGCTGAAACCTGATACCAACCAAAAGAGGAACTTGTTCCCAGGAAGAGATTTCACACAATCTTGATAACCCTGTTACATGACCTTGTGGAGAGACCAGAGCCAAGGCAGTGAAGGATCAGTAACAGGTGGGACCTCTTGTCGTTTATTTATTTCTAAGCCTCATATTAGAACCTTGAAGATGGGCTGGGGTCAGGTGGGGTCATTGGTCCCCTTTATTTTTTGTTACTCTTCTCAATGTGGCCATGTTAAATAAATCTTCTTTTTCTGATTTCACTATAAATTGTGTTTTCAATTGGCCTGTTGAAGACTGGTATCTCAGCAGCTGACTCTTAACAACCTTACTAAATGCAACCCTTAATACTTTGGTCATTTATAATAGAACCAAACTAAAAGAATGAACTGCTCAATCACATCAAAGATAGTTAAGCCAAAGGGAAAATGAATTTTCCTTGTATTTTCCCATAGTTCACTTCTTCTGAAAGGCAACAGTTTAGGATGGAAGGGTGGCAGGATGTGAAGTTCGCATGAGATTGATCAAAACCAATTTTAGCTTGTCCTGTTATGTTAATCAGTGATTTGTGGTTTGAGTGGAATTGATTTTGTCCCAACTGAATTACAGTCCTTAATCACTGTAACCTTTAAACATTACAGTTCTGGGCCACAGCTGCAGGGCAGAGTAGGGTCCTCTGAGCTCATGCTGTCATTTCATGTGAGGCAGAGAGGCCAAGTCCTGTGCCAACAAGAATTCCCATGTATAGAACTCAGTTGCTTTGCCTTTGAGGAGTCTTCCAGAACAGATCTCACAGGCCCAAGAGACTTCAGGGGCTCTTCAACTCAAGAAGGCTTTCTAGTTTCATAGAAGTATTTTCAGTTATTTTCTCTGCATCATAGTGGATATCACTGTAAAATTCCCAACGAAAAATAGTTTTTAGGCTTTAAAATTGGGAACCCAATTATATTGTGATAGCCCCCCTCCCCTTGTACAAATGTGATTGAAAGTCGTCACTTCTTTTTACTATCTGCAAGTGGGGATGGTTGGCTTGAAGAGAAATTAAGGTGCTGGGATATGGAATCAGAGTAACTAATTTTTAAGAATTTATCTCAAGAAGGTAGAAGAATGTTGAGGATATAGAATACAGCTGCTCTTGTTGTTGCTGGTGGTGCTGGTATGAGGTGATGTTGTTGATGGTCTGTAGGTACATGTGTGTTAGAGGGGGAAGCTCACTTAGGTTCCTTGGCCTCTTTTTCTTGCTGTTTTCCAGAATTAAGGTATTATATTAAGCTTCCTATAAAAATGCAAATCTCCCCATCCAGTTTAGATGGCATATCCCCCCAACTAGATTCTTCTTATTATATATGTATTTGTGGCATATACATGCCAGGAGTCAGGTTTTTCCTTCCTCCATGTGAGTTTTTGGGTTTTGAACCACACTTAGCAGCAGTTACCATCACTGAGTGAGTGATCTAACAGGCCCGCAGAATAGCTGAGTGATTATTTAGTACCCTTTGGGGTCTTTCTTTGAAGTTTATCATGAAATTGTTGGGTTTTTTTTTATACTTCTATCTTCCTTTTGGCCTTTATTGATTTGAGAGGTTTTATAATCTTTCACACCCAAAAGAATTAAAAGCATATTCTGTGTAGCTAAGTAGGTCTTTAGATTCTGTATAAATGTGAATTTAGAAACCAGATTTTACCTGGATGTTAAAAACCTATCTTTGCCTCAGTGCTAAAATCCAGTTTCTCGCTTTGATGAGGAAGCTGAGAGCCAAAGAAAAATTACTTGGTCAAAGCAATTTGCTGTGGCCAAGCTGAGGCTCAAAGCTAGCTAGTGAAATTCCATTCACTGCTCTTCTGTAAGTCATAGGTCATTGGCTTTTTCATTTGTATGGAATCTTGGGCCTCAGTTGGTAAAGTGCTTCTCCAGCACTGCGTAAGTCAGACATGGTAGTACAAGTCTGTAATCCTAGCGCTGGGGAGCCAGAGGAAACAAGAATCATAATTCCAAGTCATCCTCAGCTATATAGCAAGTTTGAGGCCATCTTGAACGCCATGAGATTCTACCTTAAATGAGATTCTACCTTAAATGCACGTAGGTTTTTGTCTGTCTGTCTCTGTCTGTCTGTCTCTCCCTCTCTCCCCCTCCCCCCCCCTCTCTCTGTGTTCATATGTGTAAATATGTAAGATAGAGATTCTATTTTAAAGATATATGATAATTCATGTGTGATCCTTTAACATTTGGGAGATAGAAATAGAAAGGTCATATTTCAAGGTCATGCTTTACTACATATGGAATTTGAATTACAGTCCAATGTACCTTTTAAAGGACACAGTCCACATTCAAATCCTAACACCCCTTCCCCAAAGACTTTATCAAGCATCTTGTTGCATGCGTTCTCGCTCTTTTTCCTCCGACTGTTTGGTCACATTGGACTAGAACACACCATCAGGAAATGTCCAAGGAAGGTTGGAGTGAAAGGAAAAGAGACTGTGAATGCCTCCTGATTACAAAGCAATCCTTGACATCTGTTTATTGAATACCTAGATCAGTGGATATGGTACAGTTGATAAAATTGTTTGCCCTGTGACCACGAGGATATGTGTTTATTACCCAGAACCCACAGCAAAACCCAGTCATGATGGTATGCCTCTGTAATTCCAGTGCTGTGGATATAGATAACCTAGCCTACTCAGTAAGCTCCAGGCCAGTAAGGAGTCACACACACACACACACACACACACACACACACACACACACACACACACACACACACGGTTCTTACTATTCTGTCATGCCATATAGACCCCTGTCTGCTTCCTACTGCCCCCTCACATTTTTCTTGTGGTCAAGACAAAGTGTTGCTTTAGAAAGACTTTCCAATAGCTGTGGTCATAACAAATCAAATCCCAGAGTTTCTTCTCCAAGCTATTATACCCCTCTTCTCACCAGCATCCAAACAGAGCCAGAACATTCCTCAAAATCAAGTATATTCTAGGCTTGCCTAGAGCCACAGTTAAAAACTTCGCTTGGTGTTCATTCTCCAGCAGAGGGACTTGGCAGGCAGCTTATGAAGATGGTAACTGTTCTGTCTTCATTGTTTTTAGTTTCTTGCATAAGGAGGTAGGTTTGTTGGATGAACAGGTCCAAAGGCATCTTACCTGAGCCAGAATGTTTACAAGTGACTTTATATTTCCGCGTCCTTGTAGCCACTGCTCCCAGACTCTTCTATCAGTAGAGAAATACACCAAGGTATTTCCCTGACTCCTAAGTTGTTCTAAGTGAGCCATCCCTTTAGAAGTATTTGTTTTTAGAATACGTATGTGGTATGTCTGTGTGAGCGGATGCTAACTCCCTATGGGTGCTCTGGAGTTTGAATTATAGGCAGTTGTGAGTCACCCAGCGTGGTTGCTGAAAGCTAAACTTTAGGTTCTCTGTAAGCAATTTGCTCTTTTAACCCCCAAGCCTTTTCTCCAGCCCCCAAACCCCCTTTTTAGCACCAAGATTTTGCCTTTATTGTGATGACTCTGCCTGTCACACTCGGTCTTAACTGGGAGAGTTAAGTCTTAACAAGTGTGCGATGCTAGATCATCCCTAGAGAACGTACTGTCTCTGGTATACTGAGGAGCCTTTGCTGTAATTCTGCATGGGCCATCATGAACCCACCACTCTAGGAGCTCTCCTCGGGGTGTTTTTAGACAGCACCATCCAGTTAGCAACCCAGATACACCAGATGTTCACTGCAGAAAAGCAATCGGAAGGCTAGAGGTACCGAAGGAAAAGATCAGGAATTCTCAGAGCCACGTTGCACAGGACATGAAGCACCCCTTTTCCTGCTGCTATACTCACGCTGCCTTTCTTGGGTTCCTGCCCTCTATAGGGATTTATTTCTTTTGAGCTTTTCCAGATTGGCTTGTTGATTGGTAAAGATTATAGAGATTTACCAATGATGTTCATCCTACTCTGCATCTCTGTTAGGAGAGGGAACGTAGATTCAAACACACAGGTTTATCTCTTTGACCTTTAGCTAATTATTAGATTGAGATAAATGTGTGTAGGTGACAAATTGCCTTTAATAACATTTAATGCGTGCACTGACATTAATGTCTGGTTTAGTGTTTCAGTTCCATAGAGCAAGGAGGATGGACTTTTTAATCTTAATTTGACCTATTTAAAAGGTGTTTGCCATGAGAGTCATTTTCTGATTAACTTAATAGCATGTTTTACATGGAAAGCAATCAAATATTGATGTAAGAAGAGGATACTAGATGATATATTTCCATGCCTGATATAATTGTCAAAAACATTGGCCAATGCAAAACTTTCTACTTCACTGAAACTGAATGAGTTTTACATTCCTGCCTTTATAAGTCGCTGTGACTAAGTACTTGAGAAGTGACCACAGGGAATAAGGCGTTCTGACTGATGATGTGAGGATCGCTGTCCATTTTGCTGTGGAAAGCATGGTGGTGGGTTTGCTGAGGCAAGGGTGAAAATGCTGTTGACATCTAGGATGCCGTTAATGAAAGAGTTGAGGCAGACAGGTCACAGGGGTTTGGAGTGGGGTGAGCAGTTAGTCCCCAAGGCCAGCCCTGCAATGATTCACTTCCTCACGCGAGGCTCTGTCTCCTGAAGGTTCCCAAATCTCTAAAAATGATCACAGAATGGTGTGAGGCAGCAGAAGGTGAGCAACTGACAGAAGCAGGCAGGCTCTGGAGTCTCCCTTCCTGGTTACCTGGTGATCACAAGGAGCTGAACCCACGTGCCCTGATTTCCCTTGTGATTCTGGTGGGTATGTTATCGAATCCTTGGAGGACTGCCTGGACCATGAGGAGGACATGTGAGAGAATTAATTTACCCAAAATAACAGTCACCAAACTAAACACCCACTAAACACACCAACAAGTTTTCTATCAGGGTTGGAGAGATGGCTCAGTAGTTTAGAGCAACTTTTTTTCTTGTAATGGACCCAAGTTCAGTTCCCGGAATAAACATGGTGACTCACAACCATCCACAACTGCAGTTCCTGAGGATTAGATGTCCTCTTCTGACCTCCGTGGGCACCAGGCACATACGTGATGCAGAGATTTATGTGTAGGTATAAGGCACTTTGACACAGAAGATAAATCTTTTTAAAAATTAGTAACTATACAATATTTTTAAAAATCTTGAAGAGCGGCTGAAAAGAAGAGTTAAGACCACCCCCTCAGAGGATCTGAATTTACTTCTCAGCATCCTTGGTAGTGTTTCACCAACCACCTGTAAACCCAGCTCTGGGGAATCCGATGTTGCCTTTTTGCCTCTGGTTGCCTGCAATCATGTACGTATCCACTTGGGCATATACACAGTTCAAAATAAATATGCTTTTAAAATTTCCTAATGAGGGGTCTGGAAAAGTGTCTCGGTGGTTAAGAGCACTAAGCGGTCCTACGTTGCATTCCCAGTACCCACATAGTGCCCCACTGTTCTCTATTAGTGTAGTCCTATGGGCTCTGATGCCCTCCTCTGGTGTGCAGATACACGTGCAGGCAAAACACTCATTCCCATCAAATCAATAGTTTTTAAAATCCTTCCCAGTGAAATCATAAATAACAAAGAAGTCTCTTGGCCAGGGAATAACTGAGTTCTAGCCATCTGCTGGGAATGCAGGCCTAGCAAATGTAGTTTCTGCACAATTAGAAGGATGTTGACCATAGTATGCCTCCTTATATGCAGGCTGTCTGCTATGCATTCCCGTGTTCTTCAGAGAAACCTCCGTGAACCCTGGGTAGAGAAGGTTGTACACTGCATCTAGGTAAGACGGCATCTGCAAAGTTACAGAGTAATGTAGTGATTACATTGTGTGAGAGAAACAGGCAAATGATGTGCAGTTGTTCTCTGTGTGCCAGAATGCCCACCTTCCCTCTTAACTCTGAATTCATAAAGCTCATTTTTAGGATAAACATTTCTGTCTTCAGTAAAATAAACAAATGCACAACTACAAAATCATCAGAAGACAGATTGAAAGGATAGTTTGAGTGAGTGCCTGTGAGATTTAAGTTACTTAAAATGCACTCCCAATTGTGTCTTAATGCAATTTTGTTTTTTTTTGTTTTTTTTTTAAGATTTATTTATTTATTTATTTATTATGTATACAGCATTCTGTCTGCATGTATGCCTGCAGGCCAGAAGAGAGCACCAGATCTCATTACAGATGGTTGTGAGCCATCATGTGGTTGCTGGGAATTGAACTCAGGACCTCTGGAAGAGCAACCAGTGCTCTTAACCACTAAGCCATCTCTCCAGCCCCTTAATGCAATTTTGATAGAGCATGTATCCACCAATTATTTCAAAATTTGTTATAATGCTGTGATTCACTTGGATTAAAAGAGTAGTAAATCTCCGTCCCTTTAATCAAGGTCTTTCCCCTCCCCTCTTTGTATTTCCTCCTCCTATTTCTTTCCTTTTCTTTCCCCTACTCTTTTTTTCTCCACGCTCTCCTTTCCCTCTACTCCTCTGTCCCCTTGTTTTCCCCCTTCTCCACTCTCTTCTTCTCAACTCTTTTCTCTCTTCTGCTACTCACCCCTTCCTTCCCCCAGGAAGCTGATGCAGCAACCTGGAATTTAGAATCAGGTGACTAAAAGATAGAATGAACACATCAGCCTTCATCGTGCCAAGAAGACAACAATCAGGGTAGGGTGTGTGGAGTGCCACCTTCCAGTGCTTTCTGGACTGTTTTTCTCATTGACGGATTGCTTCTCTATTGGCAGCCAAACCCTTAATGTGCTGGCTCAGCGAGCAGAGGATCAGTCACAGCTGACAGGCCGAACAGCTGCAGATGTAGTACAGAAGGATCTTGGTGGTGCCTAGGACTTTGTCTATCTCTGACAGGGCAGATTACAAGGGAACACCCTGCATATGAAGGGGTGACGGTGGCTTTCTTTGCAGACACTGATTCTAACACTTTGCCTTCTTTGGAGATTCCTTGTGTTGACTTCCACCTCCCTTTGCCTGGCCTTTGTCACAGTGCTAGTGCTAAGCCCCTGGCACTATGAAGTAGAACAGGGCCGAGAGGCCCAGGAGCTGCTTGTGAGTCCGTTCTGTGGAGCTTGGCTCTTACAGCATGCAAGGCAGACTGGCCTTGCCGAAGGATGTTAAACAGCACAGTCAGAGGAAGGGCTGCCTTGTTGGTGCTTCCAACGCCTAATTGGAGATCTAGCTCGGCAATTTCCTACAGCTTGGCATGGAACATTCTGGCTGTTTGTAGATGACGTTCTACTTACACCATGCCAAGTTGGGTTTTGGCAGATCATCTTTAGTGGGTTTATTCTAGAGTTGGGAACATATCCTAATTTTATGAGTGACTGGCTCTTTGAGGAACTTTATAGCTAGGAGGTGAGAGATGGCATTTCACATTAACACAAGGTCCTCCTTAATATATGTTAATAGGTGTGCAAATGAGTCCTTTATTCTGGGATAAAAGAAGGAAAGAAACTGCAGGAGACAGAGGGGAGTTGGCTAGATGAAGCTCTCAGATGCCAAGAAGTTGGCTTGTTGAAACTTCTGCCATCCTAGTACCAGTTTCCATCCTTGTTTCACTGTGTGGCTGTGGTTTTAATGCTCACTGAACAGAAATCAGCTTAGGAGGGGAGTCGTTTCTTTGGCTTCCACTTCCAGGTCACAGGGCTTCAGCTAGGGAAGTCATGGCAAGAACTCGCAGGAAAAACTGGAGGTGGTAACTGCAGAGGAATGCTTGGGCCTGCCTCATTCCTGGGTTTGCTTAGTTAGCTCTCTTATACAGTCTAGGACCACCAGTCTAGGAATAACATATCACATACTGTGAGCTGGGCCCTACTGCAACCGTTCATAATCTAGACGATCCCCTAAATCCACAGATCTAAGCTAGATACTCCCTCAAATCCCCACCCATTGTCTTGTCTCCAGCCACTTACTCCTGGCTTATGGCTGTGTGATTATCTGTCTGTTCATCTATCTGAACCATGTGATAAGTTCCTTAATCAGGCTTTTTTCTTTCTTTTATTTGACTCTCAGCATTATTAATTTGACAAGACAAGCAAGGACAACTCATGTTCATGAGATGTGTCTGTTTCTTTGAATTACTTAAGGACTTCCATGCTTTTCCTTTCAAATCTGTCTTTTATCATCTTTCATTATTTTAGTTTTCCTTGGTTATCCTTGTGATTTAAAAAGTTTTAGTGCCTCTTACTGTCAAATTTTTAACACCCTTTGTTAGTGTTCTTTCTCACTTTTCATGTTTCCTTGGTCTTCTGCCTCCTGGTTCTCAACCGCTGTCTATGTTACTTACTGGTTCCTAAGTGTGGACCCCAGACTCTGTGGGACCTGCTGCTTCCTCTGTATGCAGCCATCAGTGGAATGTGGTAGAGATGTCTTCAACGTCCTAAGACAGTGGGTAAAAATGGAGTGTAGATGTTGCGTTTGGATATACAGCATCAAAAGTTTTTACCGATTATATAGTGTGTGAAGGTGGAAGCCTGTTACTGTTCCCTTAGGAGATTAAGAAATAGAGTATATATGGACTATATTACTCTGTAGTAGAAATAAGATGGTCATCGGTCACATAGCCAAGATATTTTATCCTCTTTCTTTACATAATCCAGGCAGTGTAAACCTCAGAGGTATATGGGAAATTATCTTCTTTCTGTTGTGGTTGTTTTCAATGTGAGAAAGCAAGATACTCTAATTGCCTTCAGAGCTGTTTGCTTTTAATAGTAAAAAGGCTATTTAGATGTCACTGTGGCCTCATGTCATGTGGAAGCAAGACTGTCGTGTTATCAGTCCCGTTTGGCTTGTCCTACATCTGTTGCTAGGTCCATTCTTTTCCGCTCGTTCCAGAGTCCACCCTCTCACTGGGCTTGATTGCTCCCTCCTGGTCCCACCCTCTGTTTCCATAATCGTTCCCCAGTACCCAACACAACTTCTTTTCTTTCTCTTCCCCCCATTCCTCTCTATTCTAATCCTTTTCAGCTCACTCTTAACTTCAGTGTTTGCACACACACGATGTGAACCTGTTAATCTCCTCTGTCATGTATCCATGTATCCTTATTGATAATTGTGCCTTGGCAGCTTTCCTTAGAAAGTGTTGAACTTTACCTTTCTCCAGTTATCTTTTTAAAATGAATCCTCATCTCTTGCTTTGTGTTCTTCATAGTCCAGCTCATGTTATGTTATGGTATCATGTCCACTGTCACATGGGTCCTCACTTCTCAGCCTCTTAGCCCCTTGTTCTGAGATCACATCCTAGGACTGCATCCTTGCCCCCATTCACATGAGCTTAACTTCTCTCTGCTTGCTTGTTCTTGTTCCTCAGTTATCACATCTTAGTGTTTTATTTCTCTCTTTCTCATTGCTTGATGCTCTTCTAATTGCAGTCAGTCTGTCACTTGGTTGCTGAAGAGTCTACTTCTCCTTTTGCTTGGAATTGCTGTGCATGCTGCAGGAAATTCTTCAGGGCTCACACTGCCTGTGGGTGTACAGGCTGCTCTGTTTGATCTTGAGATCTTCAGTATCGTGTCCCCCGCTACTCCCAGCCCTGTCCTCTAGCTAAGTAGGATGAATGCATATTTCTCCTCCTTGACAGCTCCCTCCTGTGTCTGTGTACAGTACTGTATAACTATATGGCAAAGCCTAGAGTTGGGTGTGTAGTCGAGAGGGAGAGAGGCTGGACATTTTTAAAGAAAGTTTTTTGATGTTTCATTTCCTCATCTTCCATCACCGTGAGTTTCCAGAGCTGGGAGTGGCTGACTCCCTATAAATTCCCGAGCTGGTTTTGAACTCTCCATTCTCTACTTCAACCGCCCAAATACTGGGATGACAGGTCTGTACCTCCATACTGTGTTCAAGGGATTTTCTATTCTTTATGAATGTGAATGGATATGATACGTTTCTCTAACATCAACTTTTTAATGCTTTTCTTTTATTTAAAGTCACCTGTTATAATTTGTTCCTTGCTTTATAGGTATTATCATAAATTTGATTGATTCTCTTGTTTTTCTGTGTGTTCTTTGAATCTAGAGGTTGGTTTCTATTTAGACTTGGGTATTGTAGGAGTTCTGTAAACATTTGTTGAGTCAGGTCATATCTTAAAGCTGCCTCAGCTGAAATGTCATATGAACTTCCATCTGTTCTGCAAATGATTATTTAAAAAAATGTAATCTAATTCTTAAACTTACATTTTATGCGTGAAAGATGAAAATAGAGTATTTTTTAGGTGTCAAATATGTATATTTGGATTCAAACACATTATTGGTTATACACGCAGAAAAGCAACAGTTAAATGAGTAGCTGAGGAGAAGGCTCAGCGGGTAAAATGCTTTCCTTGAAAAGATGAGGAATTTCCTAGCATTCAATAAAAACTGTTCATGGGTTTGCATGCCTGTGACTCCCTTGATGGGGAGACTCTAGGCTCACTGAAAGACCCTGACTCAAAAAAATAAAATGAGATTCATAGATCAAGACACTCAGCATCAGTTTCTGGCCACCATGCACATGTGTTTGTGCACACACGTGAATATTCACAGACATACACAAAGCATTCATAGGAAAGTGCATACTTGCATGCACAGAACACACATACACATATTACACATATATGTACACATACATGTGTAGGTTAGTGTATCCATACATAGGGAAGTGCATACTCAGAAGTATGCACAGAAATGCCTGCACTATTTCGTCACTATATAATTCTCAAGAGTATTGGGAACAGCACAATGGGCAGCCTGTTGCTATAATCCATAGTTTAACAAAAGTGCTCAGGATTCGGCTCTCCTTGCCTTTGAGTAAGAGACTTGGGCATTTATTGTTTATTTCCCAATACCAAGTTTTCCTTCTCATGAAATACAAGGACATGTGAAGAGTTGTTTCCTCCAATCGAGAAGCTTGTGGGTTTTTTTTTCCTGTTTTAATTATGTGTGTACTCAAATGAGTAGCCTCAAGAGTCGTATAAAAGCCGGATTTTATAATAGAAACCTGGTATGATCACCTCAGCTCACTGTGTCCTTGCATAGTGTTTATGTTATAAGAATACTAGTTTTAAACAAGTGTGAACATTTTCCAGAAATCACATACCTCTAAGTAAGACATACAACACACGAATGCTTAAGAATAGGTTATTTTTAAGCTAGGCAACCTACACACTGTCATACTCCCTCTGTAATTGACTTACGGTTTGATGTTTCTCACGCACAGGGTAAAGTACCCTTCTCCACATGGCCACACCAGAAGGCTCGCTGCTCACATTTTTTCCACCTTGAGTGATTCCTGGTGGGACCACTGCAATGATTGAGTGTGAGAATGCCATAATGGTTTGAGGCCAACCAGAAAATGTGTACAGATTTGCATTTCCTTAGAGCAGATGATTCTTTTTCTGGAAGGGTTAAGGTACCTGTAACCTAAAGCACCATGAAGAACATGTGTCCTACAGAGTAATGACAAAGGCCAGAGGTTGGCCAATGATAGTCTTTTTGTCTTTACAAATGAAGTATCGGTGAGCACAGCCTGATCCATTGATGTATGTGTTATCTGTATCTACAACTGCTGATACAGTCTCAACAGTACCAACACGGCTAGCAAGATCCCTCCCTTTGTAGGAAATGTTTGTTTAACTATAATTCATATTTTTCTTCTTTCGTCTGTGTGTATGTATGCGTGTGTCCTCACCTATGTGTGTGGATGTGATCATGTAGTTGCAGGTACGTGTGCATGTTTGGAAAGACCAGAGGACAATCTTAAGTATCGTTTTTTCTTGAGGAGCCATTCCCTTTGCTTCTTGAGAGTAGGCTTCTCGTCGCTTTGGCACTGGCTCATATAGCTTGGTTAGCTGGGAAGCAACCACCTATCACCACCAGCAGGAAACTACCTGTCTCTACATACTAAATTATGTGTTACAAGCATACATTGGCACGTCTTCCTTTAAAAAAAAAAAAGAAAGTGTGTACTAAGGATGAAACTAGGGTGTTCATTCTTGCTCAGCCTGAGCCATCTCCTGACTCCAGGAAATGCTTTTAGTACTCCATTTTGACTTCGAGCCCTCTAATCCCCCTTTAGAATGATTTGACAGTCCCTTGATATCTCAGCAGTGCTTACACCCATCGGGGTTGTTCACTCACCTCTTGTCCTCATAACTGGCAAGAAATGGATCATACAAGGACCTTTCTGAGAAGACGTGATTGTCCTCTGTTGCCCAAGGCTGCGATACACTCAGCTTTATGGTTCTCCATCTCAGAATTTTTTTACAGTGTAAAACTATCTCCTAAATACAACATGTCTTTCTTTTATTTGCTGAAAGATAGGAAGCGAGGGAGAAAGGAAGGAAAGTAAGTGGATGGGGTAGGCGGGCTGTTTCCTGCCCAGGCTGTTCTCCGTGGTTTTGCGTGCATTTGAGTTGACCTTCCACTCTGTGATGACTCAGTTTACACTGTATACAGTTAGATTTGACAGTGGTAACTCGATTAATGGCCGCACCCAAAGTTTGTCTTGGTGTTCACTGAAAACAGGAGGGCAGTGTACAGCCTGTGGATATAATGGCTGTACCTTTCAAGAGTAGTAGGGTAAAGTGGAATTCAGAATGGCTTGATCACTGGGTTTATTAGCTGTTGACCTTCCCTTTCTGACAGCAGAACAGTGGCCGTCAGAGGAGAGCACTAACTCATTAGCATGTAGCTAAAGATAGGCTGCTGTCTGTCCCGTAGTAAATTAGTTCAATCAGACATAAAGAGCTTGAGAAACATTTTCTGCTTTATAAAAAGAATTAGATGTTAGAACAGTTCATCTGGCATCTCACAGAGAAGATGGATTGAGCCCTTGAACGTGCTCATTTGAGGAAGGTGCTTTGAGGGTATGGAGTAATTGAACAGATTTTCCCACAAGATTGATCAGGGGCTCTGGGTTCCCTGCACAATTGAGTGATGCCCTAATTTTTGGCTTCTAATAAGAACTCCACATCTGCTCCTGCTTCTGTCTATTTCTTCAGCAGAAATGGAAATCTGGTATATTAGTACCTAGTATGGCACCATGAAAATCCAGGAGACGTGATTGTGATCTGATAGAAGAGATGAGAATTACACTGATTTTTCAGTATTCACCAGCAAGAGAGATCTGAAAACTGCATAAAACCACCTGTCCTGTTTGTGTATAATGCACCTCTGAAAGCATTCTTCCAAAAACGGAGTGCATTTTCCCTCCACACCATTGCAATCTTGAGGAGTCATTTTCCTAGCCAAGGTGTTGGCACCAACTAAGTTCTTCTCACAGTCAGCCATAATAGAAGTAAAAATCGTAAACCTTTCTAGTCATTTAAAAACTTAAATTATGATTTAGGTTTTTAAAAAGGCATAACTGTAACTTGTATAACTGGATTTTATTAGGTGACCCAAAGTCCTGTGAAGTATACATAGAGCACATAAAATCTAACTTGGCTCTGTATTAATTTTGACCTTAGTGAAATGAATAGTCTTCTATATGGCAAACATTAACAAAGCTGTCAAGAGCTGCTATCTCTTTCCCTTACAGAATGTTTCAGTGAAGACATTTAGTTCAGCTATGTTGATAGACACAAGCCTGAATGTTTTATCCAACCTCTGATTATAATTTAAACAATAATAAAGGTCTAGAGAGAAGACTCGGTGGTTAAGAAGAGAGTATTGCTCTTGCAAAGAATCTCAGTTCAGTGTTAAGCAACCTTGCTAGGTGACACACAACCACCTCTAGTTCCAGCTCAGGGGGATCTGAAGCCTTATTCTGGTTTGTCTGGGCACCTGTGCTCATGTACACATTCCCCACAGACAGACACATAGACATAATTAACAGTGAAAATACATCTATCTGCCCATACTTCTGATAAGAGTCTGACATTGACATTCTGATCTTTTCTAGGATTGCTGTGAGACATGGGGCATAAAGCTTATCTTCTAGGAGTCTTCCTGAGTAGATGGAATATCTTAACCTTTTGCTGGATCTGTAGTGCAGCCCCTTACTTTTCTGTGAGGTAAAAGGCAGCAAGCCCAGTAGTCCAGGCAATTGTTCCCCACCATTGCCTGCACCAGTGCAGCAGTATTGTGCTGGGGTAGCGAAGGACTAGTACAGAGAGAAGATCTCCTTACTGTTTGCTGTAGGCCACAGGCTCCATGCTTCTCCCAGTACTTCTTTGTGGGCAGATTCCTCCTAAAGTGCAGCAGGTGGGGTGGGATGCTCATGCTAACACAGGGTACGCTGAGGACCTGCCTGTCCCAGTTCCTCATGAGGACTCCTTTCCCTGTGTGGTTGTGTGTTGGGAATACAGCCGAGTTATGGGCTACATTCCAGTACCGAGAAGGTGACTTTTGAGATCACTGCCAATACCAGTGTTAGCAATCACTAGCACCCATTTGCCAAGGCTTTAGTGTGTGTAGTTCCTTTACGTCCCTCAGCAGGGAGTTTTTGGCTGCAGACGTAAGGCCAAAGGGTCAAAGCAGGTGTTGTGGGAAATGAGACTGTGTGTGAGCTTGTACCAGGAGACGTAGTTGGTGGGTTTGCGTTTACAAAGTGACCCTCCCAGGTCACGGTCTCTTACCTCATTCTTAAGGCTCTCATTAAGAGACTTTTGACTGTGGATGGGTGCTGAATAATTCTCTTCCTCTTCTTCTACTTCCTCAGCCTCCTCCCCTGCTGCCTCCCCCGCTTTCTCTTCTTTAGTTTTTGCATATGGTAGAGGGCATGCCATGAGGCACAGTGGAGGTCAGAGGGCAACTTACGGGAGTGTGTCCTCTACTTCACCTGTGTAGGCGCTGGTGACCAAACCGAAGTCATCAGGCTTGCCAGCGAAGCCCCTTTGCCCATTGAGCCCTCTTGGCGGCCCCACGATTCACATCCTGGTTTTACAAGTGTATGAGTGTGTGCCACGAGGCTGCAGAAGTCCTCGAAACCATTATGTGCTGTGTTACTTAAATAGTGAATTGTATGCTATACAAGTTTTATTTCAAAATTGAAAGTATATATTATTGAAAGCATAGATACATTGTTTCATTGAGCAGCAGGGAAAAGGCTCTGAGCAGTTGCATGTGTTTATAATCCAATGTATATCATGCATGTGCAAATGCTTGCCATTGTCTGGAGTGTTTTGATCTCAGTGCGAGCATGTGGGTCATAATACTCATATGTGATGAAGAAAAAGGCTGAAGACTGAATATAGGAAAGTGGAGATACCTGGCCCAGTCTAAATGATTCTTCTCATATCAAATCTGCATATGGTGGAGTGAGCAGCCCCGACAGGGCCAAGAGGTGGAGATTGACAGCAAGCTGCAACCTTGGCCACAGAGCCCCAAGCAGCTTTCAAGCCCCTGGAGGGCAATGTGGCTCCAAGTGTAGTGACCATTGCAAGAGACAGGAAAGATCTGTGAATTGAATACATGGAATGGAATAAGAAATCTGATGCATGGTAAAGATTGGGGGCGGGCATCATTTTACTCAGTTGAAGCAGCTCTAAGGTGATCATACGGGGCACGCTGGTACAGGAGTGCAATCCCAGCACTTAGGAGTTGGAGGCAGAATGACCAAGAGTTCAAAATTAATCTTAGCTAAAGTATAAAATCTAGGTCAGCCTGGGCTCCATGAGAAACAGTCAATCCCCACAACCCACTCACATTTCTAACCATTTGTTAAAAGTACGTTTCTAACTGCCTTGTGACCCTGTAACCCTGCCCTAATCTTGTACAGCCCAGGTAAACATTGAATTCCTTCCTTCTCTCTCTCTCTCCTTTTGTAAATAGATTGCCTCTCATTTGTTCTTAAATAAATTCATACGTGTAAACAATATAGATGTGTCATGATCATGAAAAATACATTTTAATTTGCCACAGTCCTTAATTATTTTTATTTAGGGGTTTTGTGTGTGTGTGTGTGTGTGCATGTGTGTGTGTGCATGCGTGTGTGTGTGTGCATTGCATGGGTGCCATGGTGTGCATGTAAAGATAAGAGGACACTTAATGGGAGTCAGTTCTCTTCTTCCACTATCTGAGTACTAGGATCAAACTCAGGGCACCAAGCACCTCTTCTTGAACGCTCTCACTGGCCAAAATTATACAGTAATCTCTACAGAATAGCATATCACACCTACCATTTCAAGGTGGATAGGCACAGTTTTATGGCCAGGGTTAAACTAATCTTATATTTCAAAAGCATGAGACGCCTAACCTTTCCTGTGCCCAACTCTGAGGGCTTCTCCGCTGTACCTTCTCACCCTCCTCACATCACCCTGTAATTATTGAAGTGCTGGGCAAGCAGCAGAGCAACCGTCCCTAGATCTCCAGACAGCAGGCATGTCCTGGAGTCGGGCTCGGAAGACCCGGACACTCAAGATGAAGTAGACAAGGTCTGCCAGGATATTTCAGGAGAATGCCGCTTCTCGCAGAAAGTGCAGAGTCAGTCCGCAAGCTGATTCTACTGGCACTACGGCGCCCGTCCTGAGACCTTCACTGCGCTGACAGAATGGGAGCATTCTTCCTCATTCTGTAGACCAGTCAGATGTACTCACGGGGTGCATTCAAGTGAGTGACACCTTGTTGACATTGGTTGGGGATACAGTTTGGGTACTGTCAAATGCAGACTGATTTCCTTGCAAGGCTGTCATCTAATTCAGTAAGCAGGTGCGCACCTTTGCAAGGTCCTTTTCGACATACCCGTGCCATATATTTGATGGGTGGTTTATTTATATTTTCAAGTACGTGTATACTGTACCGCTGAGTATTACTCAGCATTAGAAAGGAGATCCTCCCTGCATTTGTCACAGTGTGGGTGGACCGCAGAGATGCTGTACTGAATGAGCTTCTCATAGAAAGAAAATTATGGTTTGTGCTCACTTACATGTGGAATCATAAGACTGTTTTAAAAGCCGAAAATTCTGAACTGAGGAACAAACTGCTGATTACCAGTGTTGGGCTAGGGTGGGAAAGGAGAAAATGCAGGTTAAGAGGTAGAAAGTAAGTATTTGGAAGATGTCTCAGGGGTTAAGAGTGAGGTCTGCTCTTGAGGAGAACCTGAGTTCTCTCCAACAATTCGGTGACTCACACCCTGGTGTATTCACAGAATTTGTTTTATTGTCTACCTCTTCTTTTGAAGGATAAGCAGTCACAGACATTTTATCCAATTGACTCATTATGATTTTTGAGTCTTTGCTATCCTCCAGGGGGCAGGCTTTCAGATCTCAGATGCTGAAGTCAAATCTGATGCCTGCTGGTCTAGATTTTTGTAGAATTCTGAGCTTTGTGTCCAGCACTTTGTCTGCCTGTATGCGACCATGATTCTTGTGAGGATGATAATGGACTAAACCGCTGAAGTGTAAGCCAACTCCCATTAAATATCTTGTCATGGTCATGGTGTCTCTTCATAGCAATAAAACCCGAACTAAGACAGATATCTTCCTTGGATCATACTCCACAATATATTTTTAAAGTAAGTTCTCTCCCTGAACCCAGCCCTTAGTAGTTCATGTTATATGTCTATCCATCTTGCTCCAAGAATCTCATCTTCATCTCTTTCATGAGCCTCCATGCCCATACAGCTTTATGTCTGTTGTTGATATGTAAAGTCTGGTTGTTTTCTTGCTTATATGCTAAGTGACTTGCCTACTGAATCATTTCCCCAGCCCTGATTGATTTTTTTTTTTATAATAAGTTAGAGCTGTCTCCTACATGTATCCTCCAGTTTAAAATCTTCAAGTCAGTTCATTGTGTATTTCATGTATTTCATGTGAGGGTAATACCAGGGAGAACTGATTGTTTAAGGTATTGATTTTCCCTAATTCAGTGTGATAATTCACTTAACTCTTTATTCAGTGCTTGCCAAATGCCAAATCCATTCTTGTTGGACACAGAAAAGCAACCTTCCTCTCTTCTCGTGGGGAGCTCACAATAGGATGCATCTAGACTCTTTTTGGTGGTAAGGAAGAGGTTGCAGGAAATCAAACATCTGGACATTTTCAGAAGGAAAACATTGAGGCTGAAATGCCATTTGCGGTTTTGAGGCATTAGGATAGAATATTGAAAAGTCAGAACTGCAAAGATTCCTAAGACAGTGAGCACACATGAAACCCTTCATCTAACTTCAGAAGACAACTCTTGTGTAGAGTGTGGTCAGACTGTGGCCTGGATCTATTACTTTGACAGATGAACCATGGCATTGGGGAGGGAGATGCTAGGGCAGCTCTTCAGGTGGAAGCAGGAACCTCTATCCCCTTTGCTCACTGTGGCTGCAAACCAAAGGCTGTGTAATAAGTCAAGAGGGTGAAACAAAAGTGGACTTGTGCCGGGCGGTGGTGGCGCACGCCTTTAATCCCAGCACTAGGGAGGCAGAGGCAGGCCGATCTCTGTGAGTTCGAGACCAGCCTGGTCTACAAGAGCTAGTTCCAGGACAGGCTCCAAAACCACAGAGAAACCTTGTCTCGAGAAACAAAACAAAACAAAACAAACAAAAAAAAAGTGGACTTGTGGAGCTAATGTAAGATATGTCAAGGTAGGTTGTGTGTACACACACAGGTAAGTTTGGTTGTTTGTGTGTGGGTGCATATGTGTGAGTATGCTTACACATATGTGCACATGGAAGTCAGAGGAAAACTTTCGGTGTTAGGGTTCCTAAAAGAATACAACTGACAGAATTAATAGACACAGAAACACACAGAGGCGGGGGGATTTATTAGAATGACTTATACACCCTGGTATCACTGTCTCCCAAAGAAAGGCTAAGAATCTGGTAGTTGCTCATTCTGTGAGACTAGATGTTTAGAGGTTCCAACGTGGTACTAGAGCCCCAGAGAATTCCCAAAGAGCTGCTGATCTTCAGTCTGTATTTGAATCTTGAAGAAATCCATTTTAATAGTAGCAAAGTAATTCCTCAGAAACAGGATGGGTGAACTTGCCAGTACAAGTAAGGCCAAGCAGGCAAAGAGCGAATGCTTCCTTCTTTCATGTGTATTTATGTTTATGTGGCCAACAGAAGGTGTGATCCAGATTTACAGTGGGGTCTTCCCACCTCAAATGATCCAATCAAGAAAATCCCTTACAGGTGTGCCTAGCTTCTTAGTTTATTGATGACCCAATATTAGGAATCATTGGTTTCATTCCTCAGGGAATCAGCTGTCATTTCTCCGAAGCTACTCCCTTTTTTTTTTATTTTTAAATAGGGCCTTTTGGTGGAAACTGTGCCTTCCTAATTAGCCAAGACAAACTGGCCAGCAAATCTAGGGATCCTCTGTATTCCTATCCCCAGTTCTCAGATGACAAACGTTCACCACCATGCCTAGCTTCTCGTGGGTTCTCGAGATTGAATTCAGGTCCTCATGCTTGTCAGGCAAGCACTGTATCAGCCCTAAGATGATGATTTTTTTTTAACAACACACTGTAGATGTGCTTTGTTCAGCCCAAATACAGTATACTGTGTTCAGAAAAAACTGTGCAATCGTTTAAAGAAGAGAGGGCCTAAGATTTAACAGACCATTGAGGACAGCTTGGTTCAGTGATCTGTGTTTAAATTTCTCCTGTCACCAAGTAGTTCGGTTACCTCGAAATAATTTTGCAATATTTTAACCTGGAGAGATGTTTTAAAACAGCAGACTGTATTTATATCATCCCTGGAGTTGATGGGACAGACCTCTCTAACTGAAGCGGCCCAGGTCACCTCTGAACCCTTCTCAGCTGTTGCTTCCATGTGTCTAAATGTTCTCTTGTACTTTTCTGCCTCAATCTCGTAGGTCCCAGTAACTGAATTTTATGCACAATTTAAAAACACGATTGCATCCCTTCTCTGAAGATAGTGGCCTTTGTATCCATTCCTAGTGACCTGTGAGAAGGTAGTGTGTCCCTGTTCACCTTTCCAAGCTGTACAAGAAGTTGGATAGTATAAATTAGCTTCCTCCCTTGATAAAGCTGCAGTTTGGTGTGGAAGAAAAACAGGTTCGCAGCACCATCTACAGGCTGCCGAAGAGGAAAACGTCTTGCTTAGCTCCTAGATATTAAGAAAGGATGGATGAAGAGAATAAAACTACAGAACAAAACCATACTTTCTCTCTTTTGATACATTTACCTGTAAATGCTGCCAGTTGTATGTTAGTTTTTTGTTACCTCCTAGGCGTGTGTTTCTCAGTGTGTCTGAAGTTTAGGATGCTGATTTGATAGAATGTGTTTGCATTTGGGTCTGGGGTTTTCTTCCTGCTTACAGGTTCTTCTCTTCACTTGAGTTTTGTCAATCTGGAATTAGTATTGTTCTTTGTAGCTGTTTACTTTATGAGACCCAAAGCAGGAAGGCTGCCAGGTAGGGATCTTTTACCTCAGCTCCTGGTCTATTCACGGAAGTTATTTCATTGTCTATCTCCTTTCTTGAAGGAAAAGCAAACACTGATACTCTTGGTTGTTATATACGTTTATATGTTACTTTTAAAAAACCCCATTTTTCCAATTGACTCATTATGATTTTTGAGTCTTTTTCTGTCCTCAAGATTCTGTGATTTCTTAATCAGTTTCCCAGACCATGGATAATTAATATAAAAGAGTATGGAAATCCTGTCTTTATGATGTTAAGAGTCAAAGTGTACCCCATTTTTGAGTATGTCTGTTAAGTGTATGCGGCATGTTTGTAATTGTTTACAGAGTCCAGAAGAGGACATCAGACCTGGTGGATCTGTAGTAACAGGTTTTGAGCTGCCCATGTCGGTCCTAGTGACCAAACTCTACACCTAGGTCATTTCGAGGAGCTGTGAGCGCACCGACTGCTGAGCCCTTTCTCTGGTCCTGGGAGCAATATTTTAATTTCTAGGTACATGAGCCACTTTGGTTGTTGTTGTTGTTCATTTCTTTTGCAGACAGTAAGCTAACAATGTTATGTTTGCCAACCTAGGATATTTTATTGGTTTCTTTGAAGGACTATATTATAAGTTGTTCATGCTATTGCTAGGAATAGCCTCTGAGTATTATCTTAACAAATAATAGCCTTTCTTGTCAATTGTTAGTAGAATTGACATTTTATTGTTTTGTTATTTGATAATTGACCAGGAGTTTTTGGAACTCTGCAGAAAGCAGGGGTCTTCAGTAAATCATTCAGCAGTGCAAAAAGCCCCTCCTCCCAAATTGTCAGTATTTAGTAGAATTAACACTATTCTTTTGTTATTTGATAATTCTTCAGGAGTTTTTGGAACATTGCAACAGCAGCTCTTCAATAAATCATTCAGCAGTGCAAAGAGCCTCCCTCTCAAATATTGAGCATACATTTTAAAAATGAATAGATTTTCACCCCAACAGTGTCATTTTTAGAACTACATCCCCACATCATTTTAAAAAAAGGTATGTTAAATGGTTTCTAAGTTTTTATAGCTCGATTGCTAATGCTTCATACTGATGGAAAAGTTAGTAAATGTTTCTTTTTTCTTTTTTAAAGAATCCATTATGTGTTTAAAAAAATGTGTGAAACACTAGGGCATTTTTCTGAAGGAAAAAAAAACCAGTCATTCTCACACCAGGAGAGGTTCAGCGCAAGGTTCTGGTTGGGAATTCCTCAGCTCATATTTCTCCCTGTTTTTCTCGCACCAGATGGCACTGTTTAGTTCTCTTTTGCAGTCTTGTTCTGGAACTTTCTGTGGGAGAATCTGTTTCAGTCCAGGCTCACCAGTGACACCGCTGTATCCTGCATGAAGCCTTTGTGGATGAACCGTGAGACCTTGGTTCACCATAGCTGTGTCTAGGAGGACTGGGAAGCCCAATGGCAAGCTTGTTAGCAGATCTGAGAAAAGCCACTGATGGCTGGGAGCCTGAATACTTCAGTCACTGATTTGATTACAGACGCGTTGCAGTGCTGTAGGTTTTCATAGTCTTTGCAGGCAGCCCTTACTATCTGACATGTTCAGAAGCGTTATATGAGTAAGACTTAGGCCATAGTCATATGGACACAAGCATTTTTCTGAATTCTCTTGGAGCCTTTAAAATGTTCTGCTGCAGTCAGTTGGACTGTTGGATCACAGTTTTATCAAATTAAATTAATTGAAGATTTTAAAACTAAAGAACTATTCATGATATGTCTATGTATTCCCTTTGATGTCAGTGTGTCTGAGGGAGGCAGGTGCTCACCTTCTTGCTACCACTGTCAATACAATATCCTTTCTTGAAAGTAGTGTCAGCTCTTCTTAATAAAAATGTATCCCATTAAAGAAAATATCCTACCAGTAAAAAAATGTATCCCTACAAAAAACATCCCATTTCCTCTATGTACTCTTCTTTCACTTTTTTAAAAAATATTTATTTTATTTTGAATTTGTTTTTAGGCATACTTTATTTCATGTGGATGAATGTTTGGCTCACATGTATGTCTTGCATCATGTCCTTGTTGGTGCCTACATAGCTTGGAACCTGCCTTGGGTTCCCTGGAACCAGAGTTACAGATTATCATGAGCTCTTCATGTCTGTGTTGGGCGTTGAACCAGGTTCCTATTCATGAACAAGTGCTCTGAACTGCTGAGCCATTTCTCCCACTCTTATTTTATCATTATTATCATTATTCTATGTGTTTCTGTGTAGGTGTGAGTGCAAATGCCCACACCACTTAGAAGAGGGTTTTAGATTTCCCAGGAGCTAGAGTTACAGGTGGTTGTGAGCTGGCTGTCCTGTGCACTAGGAATGGAACTCAGGTCCTTTGCAAGAGCAACAGCAAGTTCTCTTCATCACTCAGCCATGTCTCCACTGCCTTTTCCAACACTGTATTAATGTAATTACATTTACTTTTGTGATAAGGTCTCACGTAGCTCATGTAGGCTTTGAACTTTACTGTGTAGCTGAAGCTGACCTTTAGCTTCCGACCCTTCCTCCTTCACCTTCTTCGTGCTGGGATGGCAGGTGTGCACCAGCACACCTCATTCCTTCTTGTGGTTAGCACAGACATATTGAGTATCCATATCAAGTGTCATTGTAGGAGCTCTTATGGAGCAGCTTTGTGCTTTCCTGTTTCTTGAGAACGGTGTTTTCTTTACAGTCCCTGTAAATTCAGCCCCCCCCCCTTTTTTCTATACCTTCATTTCCACGCTGTGTGCTGTGCTGTCATTTGGTGTTTTCTTCTTCTGGGTGCCCACTTGGAGTTCTGTGATTTAGAGTGGGGAGTAGAAAAAGAACCCTTGCTGAAGTGGGTGTATAAATGCCTCCTCAGAATGTGGTTCTTCGGTGTCATTAAATTTGAAGGGTGGGTTTCTGGTGCCTTCCTCCCCTCCTCCCATCCCTTTCTTTCCTCGCTAATCCCTCTTCCTTCTGTTCAGTGTTCATGTGTTCAGTGTCTGGGGGCCGGGTCCTCCACACTGAGCTACTGCTGGGTATGGAAGCAAGCAGGAGAGAGGCTGCCTCCATAAATCTCACCCTGGATTTTATTAGGGTGTTTATGTAACCTCGGTTTATGTGCTGTAATTCTCTGCTGTTGCCTTGAGTAATTCCCAAAGAGGATGTTTGTTCTTTTTCCCCATAAATGTTCTCGTTTACGCCTTTTGTTTTGATACTCTCTCCTTCCCACCATACTCTGCCTTTAGGTATGGGGTAAGGTAAGGGTGTCACTAATAATTGTTGGCTTTGAACTGGTGAAACCTTGCCTGTCCATGGCTGCCCCTGCCATGTGCCTTCCCTTCATATCATGTTGGTAGAGTCATCTTGACTGCTGAGATAGGAATATTATGACTGAGGATTTAAGGTGAAATTGACTTTTAACTGAAGAAAATATCAGGGTGTGATGACGAGATTCACCGATGCGCCATGGAGGTAATAACTACATATAGAGAGATTGGTTGTCTATTTTAAATAAAGACAATTTGACTCACAGACACAGTTTGTTCTTCAAGAAATGGGTAACATACTACTATTTTCCTAATTTCTCCTTTGAGTCTCATATTTGTCCTGGAGATGACATATGTTGCTGGGGGAAATGCAAGCAGTGCTGATCCCCCACAATAGAGTACACCACCAGGTTACGGAGTTACCAGCTAATGCCTGGTCATTGCCTCAGAGAGTCACATGTATTCATTCACACACACACACACACACACACACACACACACACACACACACACGCACATGCACAC
Source organism: Microtus ochrogaster (assembly GCF_000317375.1). Taxonomy (NCBI): domain Eukaryota; kingdom Metazoa; phylum Chordata; class Mammalia; order Rodentia; family Cricetidae; genus Microtus; species Microtus ochrogaster. The sequence goes on from NC_022010.1 coordinate 25,439,092, forward strand.
ACGCACACACACCATCATCTTCTTTCACTTAGCTACCTAGAAATTTGGGTGTCAGGTTTAAATGTCTGCTTTTCATTAACATAGCTGCTGGCCAGCCACAGGTAGCTTCTGAAGAGCTGGAATGTGGCTCTCTGAGATGAAATACAGGAGGATTTTGCATCTTAAGTAAAGAAATGGCCATTTATACTATCATGTTAATAAGCAAGACTAATTTTATATTAACGTATTCTTTTGGATACATGGTTTAAATGCGGTGTGTCATTCATGTCAGTTTAACCTTTTTTTTCCATTTTTAATGTGGCTATGAGAAAATTTTAAATTACAAATAAGACTCATATTTATGACTCACATCCTTTTTGGTCAGCACTATTTCAAAGCATTTCTACTCAGTAAAGCTTCCTAAATTATACATTTGAAAGAATTTTATTCTTCCTCTCTGTCTGTCTCTCTGTCTGTCTCTGTCTGTCTCTCTCTCCACCCCCCCTCTCTCCATCCCCCCCCTCTCTCTCTCTCTCTCTCTCTCACACACACACACACACACACACACACACACACACACACACACGAAGTCTTTTACATTCTTGGGAAGTGCTCTATCTGTTAGCTACATACTTAGCCCTCTTTTTATTTTCATTTTGACACAGGATCTTACTTTATTCACATTCTGTAGCTCAGAGTGACCTTGAATTTGATATCCTTCTGCCTCAGGTTCCCAGGTAGCTGGTCTGAACTGCATGCATCCCCAGACTTACACTTTCGGATGAAATAATAATACACAAATAATTGGGAAGGCGTAAATAAAACTATGCTCTTTATATGGTAGCTTTGGGGTTTAAGAGGGCATGCTGACTCAGATAATCATCAAGGGACGTGGTCTTTCCCTACTGAGCATCTGAGAGGTAGTAGAAGGTGAGAGCCTGGATTGCAGATTGCAGCCCCAGCATAGACAGAGGGTCTGTGACAGGCAGGAGGCAAGTTACCCTCTGTAACAGGAGAGATTTTACTAAGATACACTTGATACATTTGCGTATTAAATAAGACAACATGCGTGAAGCATACCCGGAGACTCAAATGTGTTATGTAAGGACTGTATAAGTGTTATCTGTTAGTGATGAATGTTATTGTAATGATTATCTACTCATTAAAGTAAGTACTGCTTTGATAGGTGAATCAAACTGAAATTCTCTTCTTACACAAATGGAAGCTGTTGGTTTTTTATCAATTAGCTTGGCATTTTGTTGTTGTTTTTGGAAATCAGAAGCAGCAGGCATTAATTAAGTAAGAGAAAGTAAACGAAGAAAATGGAACACATTTATTAGGACACGAGTAGAGTGTTCTGTAAAATGGAAGCTGTGGGGATTGTGGCTAGAAGCAGATCTATATTTGATATAAATATTCTGTAGAACTGTGCTGTAGTTTTACCATGTTTTCTAGCCATGGTACTTGGAGAGGTTTATAGTGACTATATTCTAGGAAAGAAATGATAACTTGATAGTCCTGTGTGGAGTGACAGAGTTATGTTACCGTGCACTAGAATTTTATAGCAGTGTGAAGGTGTATTATAAATGTAAATTAATAAACTCTCTCAGTATGTATGTTAAGTAGGGCTCAATAACCTTAGAGTTTTTATTTTGCTCGTTCAAATTTTTAGTCTGGGGTAATGCTGTTAAAGCAAAAATTGTAAAGTATGGGTCACAACCTTCCATGGTATCCTGTCATTGAATGTGATGTGAGGCGTGGGTGTAAAACTTTAGGAATTGGTCAAAGTGTCTACACTGAGCATGAGGCACATTTTAATTCTCAATCAAACACAGAATGAATCTGTGGTGTCTCTGTCACAGTCAGTCATCGCTGTAGCTGCTTCTAAGCATAGAATAAGCAAACTTAGTCCTGCGCCAGCCTTCACACCAAACTCACCTTCACAGCTCAGACTTTGTACTGCAGAAGCCTTCACACCAAGGTCACCACCACAGCTTAGAGCTGAGACCTTTTTCTGTCATGAATTGCAGTCTGTATGCTGTACTTAAAGCATGTCTCTGTGCTTATAGACACGTAGTGAATGGTTCTGTTGTGAAAATATTTTAATATTTTCCTCCTGATTTTTCTCAGTAGGCATCAATTGTGTTGTTGTAGAATGCTTGATTCTAAAAGTGAATATGTGAGGTGCAGACTTTTGTTTCCTAAGAATCGTCACAGGAACTTTGTCTTGTGATTGGGACAGTTTCAAACAGTTTCTGAAATGGCTCCAGACTTACTTCTACCATTTTGCACTACTTATGTGAAGTTTTGTTACATGCTAAACCAAATAATTGTTTCTTTTTTTTAAATTTATTTATTTATTAAAGATTTCTGCCTCCTCCCCGCCACTGCCTCCCATTTCCCTCCCCCTCCCTCATCAAGTCCCCCTCCTTCATCAGCCCAAAGAGCAATCAGGGTTCCCTGACCTGTGGGAAGTCCAAGGACTACCCACCTCCATCCAGGTCTAGTAAGGTGAGCATCCCAACTTCCTAGGCTCCCACAAAGCCTGTACGTGCAGTAGGATCAAAAACCCATTGCCATTGTTCTTGAGTTCTCAGTAGTCCTCATTGTTCACTATGTTCAGCAAGTCCGGTTTTATCCCGGGCTTTTTCAGCCTCAGGCCTAAGTAATTGTTTCAAGGCAGATTTCTTTGTGGTTTATTATCAGTAAATATTTTATTTGTATATCTATTTTATATACCTGTATAGTCAGAGTTATGTAAGAATGTCTCAGCCGCAAAGGGGTCACATGTTGCCTAAGTCCAAGACCTGCTCTAAGGTGTGTCTCTTATTCGGAGTGTAGGATAACTGTGGTGGTGGTAAAGCTTGTTCTGTGGAAGCTAGTTTTGGTGACAAATTTCCAACATTAGGTTCTGGGATGATGACTTAGTGATTAAGAGTACCTGATGCTCTTCCAAAGGAGCCAAGTTCAATTTTCAACACCTGTTCAGATGACTCACAAACTTCTCTAACTATAGCTCTAGGAGATACAATGCCCTCTGTTGGCCTTTATATCACCTGCACCCACTCCACACTCCCCACCCTCCATGTCTCTCTCTCTCTCTCTCTCTCTCTCTCTCTCTCTCTCTCTCACACACACACACACACACACACACACACACACACACACACACACACACACGCATGCACGCAAGCACGCGTACAAGGAAGAAGATATCATATATGATAGTGCTGTTTGGAGATAGGGTCTCATATTCTCATAGCCCAGCTGGGCCTTGAGCTGGTTACTTAGGTAGTTGAGGATGACCTTGAACTGGGATTACAAATGTCTGCCTGGTTTATGTAGTACCAATATAAAATCTAGTATTGTACTTGCTAGGTGAATGCCATGGTCACAGACTCCATAGTACTCTCTAAAGGCCTGTACTGACCCGGCAGTGATGACACACCCAGATTTTTTAGTGCTTCTGTCTCCGGAATTAATTTAGAATAGGTTTCTGGTTGGATTCCCCAATACCAAACACCAGAAAGAAATCCGAGAAACCAGGGAAAGCAAATCATAGTACGATAAATGGTCTGTTTTCCTGGCAAACTTAAAAATTCACTTTTGGAATCTAATAGCAGTAGGCAAGAGATATTTATTGAAACCAAGATTTTTTTTTTTTTTTTAGTGTGGCTTATCCTGTTCATGAGTAATTTAATACTACTTTTCTTTAAAATGGCTTTTTAATTTTGTAAGAATTCAGATTTGTGCCCAGAGTAAAAAGGACTGAGCACTGTGGGAGTGGTTAGGGTTTTTGGGGTTTGCGTGAGCAAGATTCCATTTACCCACAACAGTCCCCGCTGCCCCAGAGAGCTTTCCCAGATGTCATCTGGGAAGTGAAATTTAAAACAAGTGTCTTGTGTTCTGCAGTCTGTGGTCCCATCGAGTCGTCAGTTTGGGGAAGGACAGGATGAGAAGATACAGGTTGTAAGGTTAGTGTCGTGCCAAGCAGCATGGCACACACATGCGCAGCCTGTAATAAAGTGGTGTGCGGTGCTGCCTCCCTTCTGAGAAGATGTCTTCATGCAGTGACCATATCATGGGCATTAGGAACCACTCCTCTATCTCGGCTTCCTCTCTTTCTCTTTCTCTGCCTCTGTTTTTTTTGTAGCTCTTTTTCTTCTCTCTCTCCGAGTCTCTTCCTCTTCCACTGCCTCCTAAGCAGTGACCAACCCATTGCTTGTCTTTACTGCATAACTGCATCTCTTTACGTTCTTTCCTCTTTCTTACCATTTCTCTTCACCACTTCTCTTTCCTCCCATCTCTTCTTCCCTGTCACCTTCCTTCAATCTCCCCTTTCTCGTTCCTGCCTCTCTTCCCCACACAGGGTAGAAGGCATAAAGTACTTGTCTTCCTGAGATGGAAGTATTTCATTTACTATGCTACCCCCACCTCCCCATTGTATCATTTGCCCTTTGTGTGCTTTCAGATCATAACCAGCGTGTGAACAGTGCTAGGCACTGCCAGCCAACGCTCAGTGTAAATGCCCTCAGAGTTACACCCGGAAGTCTGTCTCCTAAGTGACTAAACCCATTCAGGTTAATGATGAATAGTTCCAATTCCATCACAGCCCTCAAACTTTCACAAAGCCAGATTCCCTTCTTCTGACTTCCAGAAGTTTGAGCCATGGGCCTTGTGTCAACTTTAAGGCTTCTGTTTTCCCTCTTGGTTTTTGCTGGTCAGAACGGTTTATTCTGACCCCTGTGTTGTAGGTTCTCCCCCTCCCCCCATTTATTGCTTCTTCATTTTGTCTTTCATTGCTCTCGCCCTCCTAGAATAACTCACTTTTTCTTCTTCAGATCAAGCTCTGCTTCTCTTTCCTTCTGGTTATAGTCACTCTTCGCTGTTCCTTTCCTTGTAGCTTACTGAGTGTATAAACAACACGAAGATTATGTAAACACACTGGTGCTCAGTGTAAATGTTCTCCTTGTTCCGTTTTTATCTTTATCTTTTAACTCTGTATCCGGTTTTAAGCCTCAGATGACCCTTGTGGTTGCAGCTGTCTGTCCACTTATTGAGTCCCTATTTCTTAAGCTCAATATACTAAGTTGTAGGTTACTGATGCACCTGAGACCATTTGCTGTTTCTCGTTCCCAGACAAGCTGTGGTCACTCTTGTAACTGCAGTAGACAGGAAAGCAATTTTTTCACCTCAAGAGGTTAAATGAGATTTTACACCCCGGGCTGTACAAGTTTTTAGGGTGAGTATTGACAGGCTCTGTTAGTTACGTGTGCCAAGTGTCTTCGAGTCCTTCTGACCTTGCAGTTGTTATTCTATAGATGGAAGGCACTCTTTCACCCCATTTGACATGTTTGTGCATCTGGGAGGCTTTCCCTGTGCCCTTGTCTCATGGCCCTCATCCCCTTTGTTTCCTTCATTGTGCTCCCTACGGTTGTGTCCTTCCTACCCTGTGCATTTCCCCGCTCTCTTCAGACGTTAGTTAGTACTCCCTATCACCTAGTCAGTCTTGTGTCCTCAGTGTCCAGGGCTGAAGGTGGCAGTTGTAAGCACTCACTGGAGATTTTCTATTAAATGAAAATATTTGGAAGCGTATTCATGTGGAGCATAGTTGTGGTAGACAGTGGTTCTGCTATTGTAAGACCTGAAAATGTTTCATAGAGCTGCCTAGAGGACATAGTGAGTATGAGAAATAGTGTGTTAGAAGAGTAGTGTGAGTGCTTGTCTGTCTTTGTTTCTGTGTTTGTGTGCACTTGTGTGTGTCCCTCCACGCCTGTGGATCAAACTCAGGTATTACATTTGCTGGGCAGGCTCTCTAGCCTCTAAAGAGCATTTCAAATCTAGACAGTGGTGTCTGTGTGAGGTGAGGTTTTCTCTGTGTATCAAAGACCCATCCACATTTCCAAGTGAGATTTGAATGTATTTCAAATATGGAAATACCAGGTAAAGATTATGGAGGATAAGGAAGTCTTAATTCATTTTGTTTGACAATTGGCATTGTAGTGTCTGTAGCTCACGTTTTTAGACCTTCACAAGGTGCTGATTTCTGAGAGAAGAGGTGAGGCCTGTATTAACACACCACCTTGTCCTTACATTGCAGGCCTCAGTGTTATCACCAACATGTCCCCCTCGCACAATTTCTTATATATTCCATATAATTGTAAAAGCTTATTCCAGAAGTCTTTGCATACCCATGCAGTCTTGAACCTTGCTCACCAGCTTCATTTTATCATATATACTTAGACATATACATATATGCGTATAAACGTATATGTGCACATACTTCTTTTCAGGTTGCTGGAACCTTAGCTTGTAATTATCCTTTGTAAATCCCAGATTGATGGAGGTGGGTCATTTGTCTATCTGTTGCTTTCATTGGTTACTTAATAAAGAAACTGCTTGGCCTTTAATAGGACAGAAAATTAGATAGGCGAAGTAGACAGACAGAATGCTGGGAGAAAGGATCTGAGTCAGTCAGTCGCCATGATTCTCCTAACCGACACAGATGCAGGTTAAGAATCTTTCTGGTAATCCACCTGCTCGTGGTGCTACACAGATTATTAGAAATGGACTAATCAAGATGTGAGAATTAGCCAATAAGAGGCTGGAATTAATGGGCCAGGCAGTGTTTAAAAGAATACAGTTTCCATGTAATTATTTCTGGTGTAAAGCTAGCCCGGTGGTGGGACTGCCATTCCTACTACAGAATGGCGCCCAACCATGCGGGCGGCCGGGCGCTGGGAACACTACCCACTGCTCCTACTACACCAGATGTTTCTTTTTTATGTTTCTTTCTATGATCCTTACTTGAACTTTAAATATGGAATAGAGACTGCTGATTGTCTGCATATCTGTGAAGATTTCAGGTCCTGGTGTTGCCAGCAGACCTGGTTGGTGTTCTCCCAAGGATAATGGATTTATAGAGCCTAGAAGGATATACTATTTTGGAATCCATCCTTTCAAAGTTTTGTGAGCACCCTCTACCAGGAGAGTCAGCTACCAATAAGTAGTTAACTTTTCAGGTGCTTTATGCATGATTTCTTCCTTATTCTTCCCAAATGGACCTACTATGGGAAAAGCATTTTTATACCTACTGTAAAGATAAAAAGCTGGGCTACATGTTTCATTCCTGAAATGCCAGCTTCTGTTTTCGTTTTGTTTCAAAGCTCCTGCATCCCCTGACCATTTTCTTTACTCTGACTGGCTTAGAAAGAACCCTGCCAGCTTAAGGGAGCCAAGGGATTATCCCTAGAAGATGTATCAGCTTTGCAAGAGCTTCTGGTTCTTGATGCTTCCTGATGGCTCAGGACTTCGCTACTACTGAAGTAATTTATTTCTAAGTACGACTGTCTACTTGAAGGAGTGCTAGGATCTATGTACTGAGGGATGACTTGTCTGTCATGTTAAAACAAAATAAGTAACAACACTGAGAGTGGGCTGGAGAGAAGACTGAGTAGTAAAGAGCACATACTGTTCTTCCAGAGGACCTGAGTCTGGTTCCCAGCCCCTGTGTCATATGGCTCACAACTGCCTATTAACTCGGCATCAGGGCATCTTTTGTCCTCCAAGACATGAATGTGTGAAAACGTGCATATGAACACACACACACACACACACACACACACACACACTAAAAATCTGTAAGACAGAATACTGCACAGACTTTTGCTTATGTGCATAAACATAAAAGTCTGTAAGACAGAACACTGCACAGGATTTTGCTTATGTGCATAAATCTAAAAAAAAAACCCTGCATGGTTCATTAGCATGGCTTCTATTAGCTGGTGGAAACGCCTGCATTTTGGAATATTTTCGGATGAAAGATTTTGCTGAAATAGAGCATTTATGAAGCTAATGTAATCCATTCTATACCTATCCAAAAGAAAAAAAAAAAAAAACCACACCAAACTGTGGTTGAAGAGACATATTGTAAAAGCACAGTAAAAAGCCAAGCTAGATGTCCTCGGATCTGCCGGAGGGAGCCCGCTGTGTGCAGGAGCCAGCCTAGACCCTTCTCTAATCTGCCACCTCCCGTGTTCTGCAGAAACATCATGGCCTCATTCCATCAGGCAGGGAACGTGGAGGCCTCATAAAACAATAGTTGCTTGATTCTCCGGTGAATTTTCTTGGAAGATGAAAAGCAAAGCCGGTTTCCTGGAGGCTCCCACCCCAGTAGCATTATTTGGACCCCAGGGGACATTTCCAATCAGTTTCTCCAATGATTGAAGAATAGTTTTTTAAAGGCCCTACAGTGGCTAGAAGAGCTTTGAAATTGAGGACAAGTCATTGTAATCTGGCCTGCTTATCTACCTGACCTGCTGGCCTTCTCTTTTTAAACTTAATCAGATCCCTAGGTCTTCTTCCTTTATTGTCTATCTCTATTAGATGGGACTACTGTGTCTCAGTTTAGATAATGTATATCCCTTTATGTACAAAAAATGCACTTTGTTTTTTGTGTATTCATTTTTGTTACTTTTTATTTCGTGTGGGTGTGATCAAGGAGTGTTCCCTTGGATGTCCAAGGACAAACTGTAGTCGTTACAGTTAGTTTGTTAACTCTTTCAACCATGTAAAGTCTTGGGATTAAACTCAGGTCTGCATCAAGGATTGGCTGCTCTTGCTGGCCTTGATTGTATATAATTTTTTAATGTTTTTAAGGGTAATTTGGGGATCACAGAAAAATGAAATAAAAGTTTTTTCTCTCCATGCCTGCCTTCCTCTTACTTACCATGCAGCTTCCCTCGCTGTCAACATGTGACGTGCACCAGAGGGTTCATTTGTCACAGTTGATGAATCTACACGATGGGATGTAATCATATGGCGTTCACAGATTACATTAAAATTTATTTCTTTACTTCATACATTCTATGAGTTTTGACTAATGTGTAATGGCATATATTTACCATTGTGGTTTTATACAAAATAATACACATGTCCCAGATTATCTGTGTTCTACTTATTTATTCATTCCTCTTCTTTCTTCTGACTCAACCTGTGATGCTTTTATTGTCCACATTCTGGCTATTTTAATGCTTTTACTGTTACTTAAAAGGGATAGTGCATACCTTCATTTGGGTTCTTGTTTCTGTGATAATACTCTAACAAATGAAACTTAGAGGAGACTAGTTTTATTTGGCTCGCAGTCCCAGGTGACAGTCTTTCAGTGTAGGGAATTGAATGTGGCAGAAGCAGGCAGCATTGCATCCAGCAATGAACAGAAAACAATGAATTCATGCATGCTTCCTGGTTTTCGACTCACATTCTACACTCTTACACGGTTGGAATCCTCTGTCTAAGGTATAGTTCTCCCCACAAGGGGTGGATCTTCCAACCTCTGTGTAATCAGGATACTCCCCTATAGGAATTCACGAATCTTGCTTGATTTAGACAGTTCTCTGTTGTAGGGAGCTGCGGGCCTGCTTCTCGTCCCACACGGCTAGCTTTACACCAGAAATAACAACACACAAATTGTATTCATTTAAACACTGCTTGGCCCATGATATTTAGCCTCTTCTCGGCTAACACTTGCACCTGGACTATCCCATTTCTAATAATGTGTGTAGCACCCCTAGGTGCGCTTACCGGGAAGATTTTAGCCTATGTCCATCCTGGGTCGGAGCTTCATCGATTGCGTCTGCCCGGGAGAGGGGAGCATGGCCTCTGTCTGAGGCGTCTACCTCACTTCCTCTTCCTCCCAGCATTCTGTTCTGTTTACTCCTCCCACCTATGTTTTAACCTATGAGGCCAAGAAGTTTCTTTATTGCTTAACCAATGACCTTCTTCCATCAGTTCTCCATTACAACTACCTGCCAAGATGATTCTACATGTGTCAGACGGACACAACGGCCACTACCACAGTGTGTATGCGTCTAGTAATACCAGTAATATAGGAAGATCTGGAGTTGGAAGGCTGTCTAGTGAGTTCAAGGCCAATCTAGGCTAAATATGACCCACTTTTTTTTTTAAAAATGAAATCAAATAAGATAGTTACATATTTGCAATTCCTTTTAGCCTTTCTGATTTACTTCTGCCAGTCACCTGTATACTTGTAAGCTTCATCTTTGGTTTTTATTGGTTAGCTCACTTCTTATTAGCATTGGATAATGTTCCATTATTTTTACATCCCATACTTTGTCTCTTCTCCCACTGATGGATATTTTGGTTGCCTCTTGTCAGGGAAGATAACTAGTGTAGTAAGGTGCGATGTTAGGAAACAAAGACGGGAGATAGCAATTATGGAGCCTGCTTGGGCTACAGAGTGAGGCCTGTCTGCAAAGGGGATCATGGCAGGGAAGCCATTTACAAGCTTTTCATATGTATAAATCTTAATATTATATAAATCTTAATATTTGCATTGGTTACTTAATTTTTTTATTGTAATTATTGAAAGATTAATGTGAAACTTGCCCTCTGGATGTAGTCCACAGAATAGATTGCATCTGAGAAAGTCATAATGATGGATCAGCACATATATTTGAGGAGGTATGTGCTACTTCGCTTGGAGTTCATAGTTGGTGTGGTGCATGACAAGCTCCTGTTCATTTTCAATACTTGGCTAATGGATAAGGATGTCCACTGTGAGGAGATGCAGGAGGAGCCTAGCTGGTTTCTAGGGTGGTATATGCTGAGTCCTATCTAGTTCAATGTTGTAAGTCACTTGATTTGGAATAAACAATTACCTGGCTTAAAATAACATTTATTTAGCAATATCCCCCCCAAAATGTAGATTGACCATCAAAGTAACGTCTTCTGTAGATGGTTCAAGTTAATAGAACTTTTCTTTAGTATCTCCTGTTCTATAAAAGTGTAATTCTTTAGGATATAGACCAGTCTGCCTTGATACTCAGAGACTCCAATATTGCAGAGATTTCAGCAACATTGAATTCTAAGTCTCTGTGTGGGTGGGGGAGTGTATGCACACATGTGGGGGTGACTGTGCTGAGACCAGAGATCATCAGGGTTCCTTCCCTTTGAGGCACGATCTCTCCCTGAACTGGAACTAGGCTGATGAGCTCCTAGTTCCTCTGTCTCTGCTTCCCACACGCAACAGAGGTTTCACAGGTGTGTGCAGCCATGCTTGGTTCCTTACATGGGTCCTGAGTATCCAGAATCACATGTCCATGCTTGTGCAACAAACATTTGAGCTATTTCTCCAGTCCCTAGGTCTAACTTGTGTGCAATGCTGGAACAGTTATTCATTTTATAGATTCCAAAGGTCAGGAAGCATATCTCAGGCTAGTAGCAACAGCTATCACATAGATCCATCATTGTGGAGTAAGCTTAGGAAATCAACCTGAAGCTTATGAAAAATAATGTGTTTGGGGACTAATATGTGTCTTATTTCTACACAGTATGCATAAACTAATTGTTCTGGAAAAGATGAAAATAATAATATTTCCAATGATAAGGAAAGTATATAGTAAAAAGTTTTTGATAATATTTAGAAAAATAGGAACTGTAATTCTATCTAACATTTTGTCCCAAGCCAAATTCACAAAATAAATTGCAAAACTACTAAGAGATTTTCTTTCTCCAAACTATGATATTAAAGCTATAAAGTTTCCCGTGTTTCTGTGGCACCTATCAAAGTTTCACCCTAAATATCTTCTATTATTTATGGTGTAGTAATCTCTTTTCAACCTGTTCTTATTACAAAAGGTCATGAACTTTCAGGGAATAGTCCTTTTGTAAACATAATAACCTATTCGCCATATGTATTGTGGTCACGTTTCCCCACTCTCTTCCGCTGTCTTAAAATTTTAATAGGGAGCTTTAATTAACTTAATATTTTAATACAAGCCTAACACCCCTTATTCCCTTGTCACAAGGAAGATTTAAATAGTAACCTGTATAAATTTATGGGGGACAGGGGATTCCAGAATCAGGAAATGAGGCTGCTTTCCTGTTGCTTGAGAAAGTGTGACCATCCTGAGACCTTTCCCACCTGTCAGGCTCCATTCATGACCCTGTATTGAGTCGTTGTTCTTGTTGCTGTGACAAGATCCCTGACAAAGCAGCTTAAGGAAGGAAGCCTTTGTTTTTTGACTCACAGTTCAAGGGTTCAGTCCTTGTAGGTGGGAAAGCATGGTGACAGAGAGAGGACAGCAGTTCTGAAGCAGAGAGAGGAGGTGAATGCTGGTACTCAGCCAAGGTTGCTTTTTTTATTATTCAGTCTGGAACCTTAGCCCATGGGATGGATAATGCTCCCCAAATTTAGGGTTGGTCCTATTACCTCACCTATCCCAAATTAGAGACTTCCTTACACATGTGCCGAGAGGGTGTGTCCTAGGTAGATCCTGTCAAGTTGACAAGATTAATCATCACAAACCTTAATAGATAGGATTCCACATCAGTATCAGCAAGCACTGCCTCCATTTTATAAGTAAATAGAAATAAAATACATTTTTAACTTTGTGTGTGTGTCCGTGTGTCTGTGTGTGCCATGATGCAGGTGTGACAGGAGCCATTTCTTTGCTTCTATCATGTGGGAATTGAATTCAAGGTGTCACATTTTGCAGCAAGCAATTTTACTAGCTGAGGCATCTTGCCTTCTTAGGAAAAACATACTTGTGAAATCAGAGTTCTCCCAATAGTGAATAACGAATAATAAAATGGGTTCTGAATAGGTCTCTGAGTTCTGTCATGCGCCTCTAATAAGTGTGACCCGCAGATAAAATTCAGAAAGAACCAGAAATCATTTTGTCTTAGGGTTTCTGTTGCTGTGAGGAGACACTATGAACATGGCAACTCTTGCAAATAAAACCTTTAATTGAGGTGGTGGGTTAGAGTTTCAGAGGTTCAGTCCATTATCATCATGACGGGGAGGATGGCGGCATACAGGCAGATATGGTGCTCCCTACATCTTGACCAGAAGGCAACAAGAAATTGATTGTCACATTGAGGGAACTTGAGAAAAGAGACCTCAAAGCCCACCCCCACAGTGACACACTCCCTCCAGCAAGACCACACCTACTTCAACAAGGCCACATCTCCTAACGATGCCACTCCATTTGGGGTCATTTCCTTTTAAACCACCACACTGTCCACCCTGTTTTTTCAGACAGAGACGGAGCATGCCTTGGGTTTGGTAGCTAATGCCTGTGATCCCAACAATTGGGAGGCTGATCTAAGGTTGCCATGAGTTCAAGGACAGCCTGACTACAAAATGAGATCCTGTTTCCTATGTTTTCTTTAAATACAGTTCTTCCTTCTAGCCAGTATTTCACAGGTGGCCCATTATGATTCTGAGATGAAATGTCTTTCATCCGAACAAGAGGTTAATGTGGTAGCTGTCTGGTCCCTCTGATGTTGGTGCTATGTTGGGAAGTTTTAGAAACTTCTGGAGGTAGAGACTTGTTAGAGGGAGTAGGTTGCCGGGAGCCATGCCTTTGAAGCTAATACCTTGTTTTTGGTCCATTCTCTTTCTCCCTCTTCTTTGTGCCTCCTCCCCCATAAACTTCCTGGACCATGGGGCTAAATAACTTTGCTTGAATGCCTGAAACCTTGAGCAAAATTAATCAACTTTATAAGGTCCTCAATCAGTTTGCAGGTTGTTGAATTCTTCACAGCAACTATTGAGACCCTTAAAAAGGAAAGCTGCTCCCTTCAACAGGAGTAAAGCTCTTCCTGCAAAGAAAGGCTGTTTTTACCAAAGAACTCCAACGGGATGGGGAAATAGCTTAGAGAGAGTGAGAACAATTGCTACACAAGCGTGAGGACTTGAGTTCAGATCTCCAGCAAACACACAAAGAGGACTGTGTCCTTATGTAACCTATCCCCAGTGCTGTAGGAGAGCAGAGGTTCTTATTGGTTGCCAGTCCAGCTTCAAGTTCACTAAGAGGCTGTGTCTCAAAGGAATCAGGCAGAAAGTGATAGAGTGGAACACACATGTCTTCCTCTGGCCACTGCATGTGCACAGGGCCTGCTTAACCACGTGCACATGTGTGCATATACCTCACAGAGTCAAGCATATACCTAACTGTCGGCATGGGCTCCTCATGGGAGAGTCACAGCTGCCTTAGCATTAACCACATTAGCCAGTTAATGGCTCTCAAGACACTTTCGAGAAGGTAACTAAAAAGCCCCACTTGCTTTTTTTTCTTTTGATTAGTGAGATTATATGGTGTACAATTTTTTTTTAAAGAGGGTATTTTGTGTTTAAATGATCTTGACATTCTGATTTTTCTGTGCTTGCTTCTCTGAGTACTGGGATTTCATGTATGCACCCTGGTGCCCACTTTACGTGGTGGTTGGGACGAAACTTTGCACATGCTGTGCAAGATGCAATACTTAGGTTTCACCTGCGTTTTTTTTTTTTTCATTTTGTTCTTTTTCTTAAAAAAAAATGGTAGCACAGATCTCAGGATCCTGCTGTCCTTCTCTGCCCCTGTTTTCCATTTGCCTGTCATCTCTCCTCTGGGAGCCTGCAGGAATGCAAGCCACACAGGACCCCTTCATGGTTAAGGTCAGCAGCAAAGATACCATCTTCCCCATTTTTCCTAAGTCTTTGCTTTCTCTGGACAGCTGAGAGTAACGGGAAGGCACACATGTACCTTTTAATTCCTGAGTTCAAAGTTCTTGGATCACCATCTTTTTCTCAGTGTCAGACTGGCAGGCACCCCTCACTACAGAAGACCCCAGTGGGTGTGGGTTTCTCTGAAGCATCTCCAGCTCAGGGAATGAAGGCTTTGGATCGTGTGCAGCACCCGGCTGCAGCAGACGGCTTTTTAGCCCTTTGGAGAGTCCCATTTGTCTGCCCCTCTGTCCATGGCTCATGTACACCATACTGATTTAGAGCTAACTGGGAAGATTAGAGGTGCCTGTTGTGGTGCTTTTAGTCAGATCTGAACTCGTGGCTGCATCTCTTGACCTGGCTTCTCAGGGAGGTCTGCTCTGCCACACAGTCTCATCAACAAGAAAGCTCAGTTCACCCAGGCTTTTATAACCAGGTCAGTTCCAGAAATATTTCCTTTCTTATTGGCAAAAGTAAGCAACACAAACCCAGCAAACACAGAGTGGACAATGACTGCTTTAACCCCTGGACAAAGGAAGTAGTTCACCTTCATCATCCTCCATCAGCAATAGGACTTCCTGTTACTCCTGAGGACCAGCGCCGGCTTGCCTTCTCTCCCAGAGCCCTTGAAGAGGGCTTGCTCATTGTTTTCACCTGGAGGTATATTTGAGGATTATTTGGTCAGAAAGATACTGAGTTAGGAACTGAGAATCTGGTTTGTTAGTAGACTGCTCTCCCAGCATGGAGAAAGCCCTGGTTCTATCCCTATGGCTGCATAAATCAGGCCTTGAAATTGATATCTGTAATCCCAGCACTCAGAGTAGATGTAGAAGGATCAGGAGTTCAGATTTATCTTTAGCTATGTAGTGAGCTCAAGTCCAGCATGGGCTATAGGAGCCTTTGTCTCAAGGAAACATCTAAATGAGTTCTGTGTAGGTAAGGCCTCATGCCAGAATGAGCGGTGGAATCTAATAGTTAGAGTGGAGATGTTTTTTATGCAGGTTTCTTTTGGATCCTAGGATTGCAAGGTGCAGCACAGTAAGGTCTCGAAAATCATATGATGCTGTCCCGGGTTGCCTAATGCTCCATCGATCTCACGTTCTCCTTTGCTCTCTTAGGTATAACTTTATTGGTTAGTTATATATCTTCTGTAAGTTTTAATCTTTGGGGGATTCTTGTAACCATGTATAACCCCCCCAAAACATTTTATGTGAACAATTTTTGTTTTTAGTTTTTTAAAATTTTTTTTGATTAAACATTTCCACCTCCTTCCTGCCTCACCCCTCCCATCCCCTCCCCGACTCCCTACACCCTCTCCCTCCCCCCTCTCCTCATCCCCCACTCCCTTCCCCCACCCTCTCCAGTCCAAAGAGTAGTCAGGGTTCCCTTCCCTGTGGGAAGTCCAAGGTCCTCCCTCCTCCATCCAGGTCTAGGAAGGTGAGCATCCCAACAGGCTAGGCCCCCACAAAGCCAGTACATGCAGCAGGATCAAAACCCAGTGCCTTTGTCCTTGGCCTCTCAGCAGCCCTCATTGTCCGCCATGTTCAGAGAGTCCGGCTCTATCCCATGTTTTCTCAGTCCCAGTCCAGCTGGCCTTGGTGAGCTCCCATTAGGTCAGCCCCACCATCTCAGTGGGTGCGTGCACCCCTCGTGGTCCTGACCTCCTTGCTCATGTTCTCCCTCCCCTGCTTCTCATTTGGACCTTGGGAGCTCAGTCCAGTGCTCCAGTTTGCATGGGATGTACTCACTCATAATTGGTTTCTAGCCATAAATAAAGGACATTGAGCCTATAATTTGTGATCCTAGAGAAGCTAAATAAGAAGGTGAACCCAAAGAAAAGCATATAGTTATCCTCCTGGATATTGGAAGTAGACAAGATTGCTGGGCAAAAATTGGGAACTGGGGGATGGGGTGGGATGAGGGAAAGGGGAGATGGGGAGAGAAAAGTGAGAAGGGGAGGATGGGGAGAGCTTGGGGGAATGGGATGGTTGGGATAAAGGAAGGGTGGATATGGGAGCAGGGAAACAATTTTTTTTTTTGAGTGGCAGAGTTTGGGGACTTAGAAATGCAAAGTTCACGTGCAGAGGCAAGAGAACAAATTTGAGAGTTGGTTCTCTCTTCCAGTGTATAGAACAAGTGTTCTCTTGTTTCTGTAGTGCTGGGTACATCAGACTGTTCAAACTTTTGTAGCTAGGAGTGCTGGTTTCACAGATGTGGACCATTGCATCCAGCTCTCTGTGTGTATTCCTGGGATCAGGCTCAGTTTGTCATGCTTGGATAGCTAGGGCTTTCACAGACAGAGCCAACTCCCAGGCTCATTAGTCCATTTTGGAATTTTATTCTTTTTTTTTTTTTTCTTTTTCGAGACAGGGTTTCTCTGTGGTTTTGGAGCCTGTCCTGGAACTAGCTCTTGTAGACCAGGCTGGTCTCGAACTCACAGAGAACCGCCTGCCTCTGCCTCCCGAGTGCTGGGATTAAAGGCGTGCGCCACCACCGCCTGGCCGTGGAATTTTATTCTTATCATCACCTGCCTTCTATTTTGGTGCTATGTCACATTTTAAAAAAACAAAACAAACAAACAAAAAACCCTTGTCCCCCTTCTTCTTTGAAAAGGAAATTATATAGACAAAGCAGTGTATTAAATTCATAGGAAAGAAAAGTCTACTTTGTCATCAGAACGCAGGGCGCATGCTGGAAAATGATGTTCATGTCCTCAGCCGCTGAGCTGAGGAGGTGGAGACAAGTGGATCTCTGTGAGTTTGGGGCAATGTGATCTCCACAATGAGATCCCATCTCAAAACAAACAAGACAACAGGTAGAAATCCAGTAGTGTGGAACACTTAAAACGTTGTCAGCTGAATGCTCCTCTGAATTATATTTTGACCAAAAAGGAATTTGACATGTTAAGTTTTTTCCTGAATTAATATTTGCATCCCGGGGGGTGTCGTCATTACTACAATATTGAGGAAAACTATCTGATTAGGTAATTTAGTCTTCAGTTTCTAAAGTATTATTATGGTTAAAAATTGCATGCCTAATATCATGAATTTTTATATCTCTTACATTCTAAATTGGCAATTTATAATTGGTTCTGTACATGGGTAGGATGTATGTTTTCAATGTGAATTAACATACCCATTAATCTTAAAACCTTAAAAATTCTTTGTGGGTAGAACATTTGAAATTTGCTTTCAACCAGCTTAAAAATGTAAGGTACTCTCTTAGTAATTCTAGTTACCATGCCCTGTCTAAGATGTTTTCCCTCTGACCCAGCCTATGTAACCACTGTTTTTGCTCTCTGTTTTCATGAATTCATTTGTTTCAGTTTCACAGGTAGTGAAGAACAAACAGTGTTTGTCTTTCTGCACTTGATGTATTTAATTTGGTTGAATATTCTTTAATTTCATCCATGTTGTTGTAAACAGCAGGAATTTCTTTTTTAAGATTAAGTAGTATTTCATTATGTATAGCCAGCCTTTTTAAAAAAAACATTTGCCTTTTTACATTACGGTTTTATGAAGTTTAATTTTTTGTGTTTGGTTTTGATTTTTTTTAATTTTTATTTTTTTGAGACAGCGTTTCTCTGTATAGCCCTATCTATTCTGGAATATTTTTTTTAAAGATTTATTGTTTTTAAATATGCCTGTGTCCATGTATTTGCGATGTGTGCACAGTGACGAAGGAGGCCAGAATAGGCTATCAGATCCCCTAAACCTAGAGTTACAGGCTGTTGTGATTCCCTTGAAGTCGATACTGAGAGCTGAACTCAAGCCCTGAATTCTTTTTTTTAAGCCCTGAATTCTTTACAGCCCTCTGTATAGAACAGTATTTACTTTTAACAACTGAGCCTTCTCTCCACTTCTTTGAAGTTTAATTTCAAGGTTTTATTTTCCAGATATATAACCCAGTAAATAATTTATAGTATCTTGAAAGTTTTCATTTAGAACAAAACAGTTTATGGGACTGTGCTTTCACTGACTGACTTTTCTCTCTTCCTTTGAGAACTGTATTCAGGTCTTCACAGTCCTCCAGAGCCTAGTCATAGCCCTATTCAGGTGACAGGGAGGAGGCTTGCCCACTCATGTGATCCTGACAGATGTGATGTACGTTCTCGCTGGTTCCCGTGTAATGACACTCAATTTTGCCTTGTTCAAGAGCAGGTTGGTAGTGAGGTGTGGAGGAAAAGCACAACTTAACCACCTTAGGATTCGTTCCCACTGCTGCCTTTATCAAAAGAATTGTCAGTGGAACAATGAGTCCTCGAAAGTCTAAGGTATTTAACTTCTCTCCATTAGATTAGCTCAGCTAACTGAAAGTCAATACAGCCTCCTTTGGAATGAGGAAGGGAATTAGGAGTCTAAGCATGCAATATACATAATCAAGGAGTACAATTAAAAGTAACAAGGAGCAATCGTTTTTGCTCTTAGGAAAATTGTAAAGCTTTCTGGAAGTGAAACCCTTTACTCTTAGGGAGGAAAACGTGGAAAGTCCCCCTTGGCAGATCCTGGAAAGCATTTGTGAATTGCTGGCGTTAACTTTTCAGAGTATTGCTTCATTTTGATTCGTTAATTTTCTGGGACATTACTGAGAGACATGAAGAGATTTGATGAAATCTTCGTATAACCAAAATACTCCGTTAACCAATACCTGACCAACTTATGTCATGTATGGGTTTGTGTGTTGTGGATGTGCATACATATATGTGGAGGCCAAGGAGCAATCTTTGATCTTTCTGTTTTTGAAGTAGATTTTCTCACTAGCCTGGAACTCACTAAATAAACTACTCTGTTTTCCCAGGAAGTCCCCAGAATTCACCTGTCTCTGCATTGTCTGTTCAGTGCTTACTTTATGTAGATAGTCAGATCCAATTCAAGTTCTTATGTTTGTATAGCAAGTACTTGGCCAACAGGGTTGGTGTTATTTCTCTATTCTGAAACTTTTTACGGAAATTAAATATATTATTCAAGTGTTTTTTCTTTGTTTGCTTTTTGTTTTTTGAGATAGGATTTCTCATGTAGCTCTGATTGTCCTGGAACTCACTTTGTAGACCAGACTGGCTTCGAACTCATAGAGATCTGTCTGCTTTGCATCCGGAGTGCTGGGATTAAAGGTGTGTGCCACTTCAGAGAAGATGTAACATAAGAAAATATTTACTATATTTTAATTTTGTCATCAAAGCATTTACCTACAATAGTATTTAAATTATTCATAGAAAATGAGAACCTAGTATGTGGAAGGAACAGTTGTCTGTAATTCCAGCACTCTAGAAGGGAAGGCAAGAAGATTATTAATGGAGTTTAACCTGGGCTACCATAGGTTGTTAAGAAAGAGAGAAGGTCTGGGGGAGGGAGAGAAAAACAGGACACATACAAGAAAATCACATTCTCAGTGGTTAGCTTTTGATTACCAGTACATCTGTAAACAGTCAATGTATCAACTGTTTCAGAATTCAGAATTCTGAGATCACTGCAGAGTCCTTGGCATTCCTTCTGACATAGTGTAGCCACAGTGGTGGTGACTTGTTAGGATGTTGTTCTCATCATCTGAGTGGATTTAATAGTGGTTCATACAGACTGCAGTTTATCAGAAGAAAGACAGTCAAACCAAGCAAGCGATTAAGTCAGCTACTGGGCTTCCTGTCACGTCTTTGCCTGACAAGCTTTCTTACCAAAGCAGAGGTGCTTAAGTAGCCATAGAAAAGTGACACACATGTCAGGGGGAGATCCAAGCCATCACTCCCTTTGCCTTGGGCATGTGCACTTTTTGAAGAAGTGTGATTCTCAGCCTGAGACCTTTCAGTAAGCAGTGATAATCCTCAAGGATTGAGGCAGTCATCTCAGAGTAGAGATTTCCTTTCAGTACTAAGGCATTTGACTGCCGTTCACATCTGAATGGCTTCCGTGTCCTTTTCTAAAGCGTTAGGGGATAAACCTAAGTCTTATACCCTTTTAAGTATGTGGCCAACTTAACTCGAGGCATACCAGGGTTTCAGGGTAATTAAAGTAATTGTGCAGGCTGGAGAGACAGGACATAACTCAGAGAGGGGCTTGGTAATCCACAGACTGAGCAGAGCTCTCACTTGACACGTGTGTGAACCAAAGTAGGTGTCTGTGCTGTGTGTGTGTGTGTGTGTGTGTGCGCGCGCGCGCGCGCTCGCGCGAGCATGAGAGAGAGAGAGAGAGAGAGAGAGAGAGAGAGAGAGAGAGAGAGAAGAGAGAGAGAGCGAGAGAGCTAGCTGTTGGTGGTTTGTATACTCAGTGTACTTATAGGACACCTTATAGAAGTTGGTTATCTCCTTTCACCATGTGGGTGCCTTTACCACTTAAGGCATCTTTCTGATCCCCCCCTTTTTTTTGATAGGATCTCTGTGTCATCTTTGTGATTCAGTTAGATTGGTGGCTAGTGAGTCCAAGGATCACCCTATCTGTGCCCATACCCCTGCCAAACACAGGATTTACAAGTGCTCACTACAGTCCTTCTTTATTTTCCGTGCATGTTGGGGATCTCTACTCAGATTCCTCATGCTTGTGTGGCAAGATTTTTACTGACTAAGCCTTTCCCCTACCTCTCCAGTCCACTAGCCCTCCCCTCTTGGTGACACATGAGCCGCGTATCCTCAATATGGATTTGTCCATAGGTACACTGAATCTCAGCATGTGCCAAGCTAGACTTTATGCTCTCTAGGAGTGTTCAGACACTCAAGTATTGATTCCTGAGTCATTTAGGATCGTGACTTCATTAATTTCTAGCTGTGTAATGTAGGATCAATTAGGTTGGGTTTTTCCCTTTGTAATTAATCCTAAATGTCCAGGCTATCATGTGCCAATAGATGTCTCTCTCAGTAATCCTGCCCTGCTTGAGGCTGCTCTATCCCATGTGGTTCTGACAGGTCTGTCACATGGTGCTCCTCATTCGACATCATCTACTTCCTGTGAAATTGACCTTGTTCATGCCATTGAGGACACTGTCGTAAAATCACATTTAGCTTCCCGTAGAAAGGGAACTATTACCCAACCCTGTCTTCCAAGTTGACTTGAAATGTATTCTTAATTATTTGATCTTTCTTTCAACTTTGATATTCAGGATCAAGGTCTTGCTGAGTAGCCTGAACCAGCCTGGAAGTTTGTATGTAATCTAGGCTCACCTTGAGTCTGAAGCAGAACTTCCTGCCTCTGCCTCCCTAGTGCTTGGATAAGAGGGGTGAGTGACTATCTTCATCTTTACAAAGTCTAACACATGAATTGCAGGATATAAAATGAGCTTTCAGGGGGCTGGAGAGATGGCTCAGTGGTTAAGAGCCTGCTCTTCCAAAGGTCCTGAGTTCAATTCCCGGCAACCACATGGTGGCTCACAACCATTTGTAATGAGGTCTTGTGCCCTCTTCTGGCCTTCAGACATACACACAGACAGAATATTGTATACATAATAAATAAATAAACGAGCTTTCAGGCATTATTGGGGAACTACCAATTATATCAAGCACACACTCATTATACCTTTTGGAACAAGTTATTTTGTAATAATAATAAAGAATAGAAGATGAAAAGTAAATAAAACCTATATATGAGAAATTAAGTGAGAATTGGCTAATGAAATCAAGAAAATATTCATTAAACCCTTTGATTTCAATACTTTTACCCTATACAAAATGAGTCCCAAAGCTTTATGCCTAGAGGCACCCATTCTAGGAGCCTAGGAATTCTTAGCAGCAATTTGTTCACTGATGAAGGCTCTTCCTCTCTTGGTACCCATGTGTGCTTACAGGGGAGATGGGAAGGAGCCTTTGTTGCCCTCATACTCAGTAGGGTGGCCATTTGTTTGTTGGGTGTTTGCCAAAGATAGGTGTGCTTAAATTTCAACAAAAGCATTTGAACATGTAAGAAAGCTATGGGAACAACAGAGGGTCTTCATATTTGAAAATCTTTGTTTGAAGGAGACCCGGAAAACCTGTCTGTCTTTCCTTCTGGACCTCATCATCAATGATCAATTCACTCTGGGGGTTAAATAGTTGATCACCTTGAGCTTTCAATCAATTACCTCTGGAGCCACTGCTTGAAGAGTCCAATTCCATGCAGAAATTTTGAGGAGTTACTCTCAAGAGATTTTTAAGAAACAGGAGCCTCACTGTGCAGTCCCAGTGCTTGATAACTGCTCCCGTATAGAGTTGGAGAGAATTAACAGACTCTGCAAGTAGTCCTTTAAACTTTAGTCATGATGGAGAAGGGGATACTAGTGCCTGTTTAGGGTCTCAGTAGATAGAAAACCTCTATGTACAAGTAAACCCTTGAGAACAGCACTGTAGACTCTTCCTCATTGCTAAGGACCAATAGTCGTTCATCCTGTGTGTGTGCTGTGTGTGTGTGTGTGTGTGTGTATGCTTGTGTGTGTTTGTATGTATGTGCATGCATATGTATGTGTATGTGTGTTTATATGTATGTGTTGGTATACAGTTACACTTGTTTATATATGTGTGCATATATGTGTAGAGACTAGAGGGCAACCCTGGCCATCATTCCTCAGATTCTGCTCACCTTGTTTTTATCTGACTGTCTTGGACCTTTGAAAGTAGGCTAGGCTGGTTTACCAGGTAGCCCCAGGGACCTGCCTGTCTTGTCCTGGCCAGCAGTAGAATTATAAGCACAAACCTCCACACTTAATATTTTTTAGGATTTGTTCTGGGACTGGGGACTCGAACTTGTGTAAGGTAAGCCCCTTACTAAATTGTCGCCCTCATTCTCGAAGGCCTCCTGTGGAATGAGGAACTCCTCCCTCATCCCTCTCACTCCTATCTATAGCAGGTGTCACAGAGAGAGTGTCTGTCATCCACACAGTCATGTGGAAAAAATGGGTTCTCATTTTAGCAGGTGGCTGAGTGGCCTCTTTTTGTCAGCATCCTCCCCCCCACCTTATATTGGCTTGTTGCTACAGGGTCCGGTGCTAGCAGATTACAACTCTGTAGCTAGTCATTTTCGATTTACTTGAACCTATTTCTCCCGTCTACTGAGCTTTCCGGGGCTAGCATCAATTCAGACACCTCACAATTCCTCAGAATCTCTATCCCCATCAGATGGTTCGATCTCTGAGAAATTTAGCCTGAGGCGTTTAGACAAAAAAGAAATATTGTGGCTGGGGAAGCATTCAAGTTAGAGGAGGCAGCCAGGGCTGTTTTATTACTTAGGCCTGTGTCACCTGTGATGACCCACGAGAGTAGAGAATATTGATCGCTCGTCACTCAAGGCAGTCAGCAGATTGCATTGACAAAGCTTGGCAGGTCTCTAATAGCAGGGTTACTGGCCTTGGCTGTGGCCCAGGGGAGAACTCCACAGGGCCTATTACTTGGCAGCTTTTAACTCTTACACTGACAGAAGCAAGGACATGATTTCACATTTCACTGCTACAAATGATTTTTCCTGCTCCCTTCATCCCCTTTATAATTTCATCTTTTTTTTTTTTGTCTTCTTTGAGTTACATTCCTCCCATGGTCCTTGCTCACCAACCCCCTTCCCTGTTACACTATCAAGGTAGTATTGCATTTTATTTTGTGTGTACACGTGCATGTGAGGATTTGCATGCATGAATGTTTGTGCACGTATTTAAAGGCCAGAGTTTGGTGTCATATGTCTTCCTTGATCTTTTTCCACCTTATTTATATGTGCAGGCCAGGTCCCATTTGAACCCAGAGTTCAAAGATTTAGTTAATCAAGCTGGTGGAGCTTGTTGTTGGGATCCATGTCTGCTTCCCTGCCTGCTGGGATTACAGAGAGATTTTCATGCCTGCCACCTGCGTTTATTTTCTTGGGTGCTAGGGAGTTGAACTCTGGCTTTCAAGATCCCATGGCAAACACTTTATTCACATTTAGAAGTGCATACAGATTACCTCCCAACATATGCAGAAATGCTAATTGCACCTCACTAAAACATAAGCTATCATCCATGAAGTTGTAGCATGGAAAGTTTTTTTTTAATCTATTTATTATTTGTTTATTCAACCTTTCTTCCTGCATCCTTATATGTCTAAAGGCCCAAGAAGACAGAATAAAATAACTATTTAGGTCAACCTTAGGGGACTCAGTGGCACTCCCAGAGGTAGAAGTGTGAAATTACAGCAAATGTCTGTGGACCCATTAATATTCTATGACACTTCCAGCCACTTTGAATTAAAATACTTATCTGTGAAAGGTTTTATAATTCATATGACCCGAAATAATTCTCACCTAATTAGATTTTGTCAACTGAATAATTCCGTCTCGTGTTGCTTCCACAGAATAATTTAAGCACTGTATTTTATTCTCAGAATAGCTGTAAATGTCAAATTAATTTTGTTGACATGATCAACATGTAGAGGAGCTACTTGGCAGACTTGTTTGTCAACTGAATATATTACGGTTCCCCACAAAATATGTAGCTTGATCAGACTTAGCTGCCTTTTGCAGTTAGTTCTTTCTTAAAAAGACATCTCTCGCTTGGTTGCAAAATGGTTCTGGCTGGACGGAAGACATAGCTCAGTGGTTAAGAGCACTTGCTGTTCTTTTTTTTTTTTTTT
>NC_022010.1:25467471-25480584 GCF_000317375.1 Microtus ochrogaster
TCGTGTCTCTCTGAGGCGTCAGCCCCTGAGAGGAGAGCTGTCGAGTCTCTGAGCTCACTTCCTCTTCCTCCCAGCGTCTGCTCCTCCCACCTATGTTCTAACCTATCAGGTCAAGCAGCTTCTTTATTTAATCAACCAATGACCTTCCTCCATCATTGCTGTTCTTAAAGAGGCCCAGAGTTCAGTTCCTAACACTCATGTGGGGCAACTCCAGATCCAGGGTATTGAAGGCCTTCTTCTGGCCTCTGCATGTAAGTCCATTAATCTCTACATATATGTAGCTAAAAGTAGATACAAAATATTATTTAAAAATGAGTATAGTACGTACGCCTGTATGCTTGGAAGCTTTTAGAAAGAGGAAGATGTTTTCTCTGTTGTGATTCTGTATACAGTATCTTTCCCTTGTGGAGTGAGCTTTCCATCATGGTCAACCTGGATCCTGTGTGATTGCCTCCATGTTTATTCTGTACCCTATTAATGCCGTGGGTTCCTTAGTGGACACTGAGCATGTGTAAATCATTTCCCAGTCTCACTCTGTTTTGGACTTTTATTTTACCTGGACACTGTGCTAGTTTCTTTTCTTTTGCTGTGATAAAAACACCCTGACAAAAAGCAGCTTAGGGGAGGAGTGAATTTATTTGGCTTACAATTCCAGGTCACAGTCCATCAATGTGGAAAGTCAGGGGAAAAAATGGAACTTGCTATCTCCTTCTCTGGTTGACTTATGCTTTGATAGCTTTCTTGTATAGCTCAGGACTACCTGTGATATCAGTGTTCCGATAAAGACCCAAGTACTTCTGATATTTATAGGTGAGAAGACAGTTAATTTTAGAAACTGTAGACCCATTAGCTTGCTGTTGGTCATGGACATGTTGTAGAATGATTTGCTAATTCAAGGTTCATGGCAGCTGGGGGATGGAGCTCATTTCTCCAAATTTTACCACACAGCCATAAGGACATGAGTTCAGTTTCCTGATACTGATACACGCTAAAAAAAACCAAACACTTGATATGGTGGCACACATTCAAATCTCAGCTCACAGATGGGAGGATCTCGGCTGCCCACTGGCCATCCTAGCCTACTTGACCAGCTCCAGACCAATGAGAACCCCTGCCTCCAAACAGACAAACAATACAAAACAAAACCGAGCAAGGGAGGTATTTTCTGAGGATCATCTAAGGTTGACCTCTGGCTTCCATGTACAGAGTCACATGTGTATATGCTTATCTTCACACAGAGGCTTGAACACAAACAAAAAACAATTTTGTGATTGTAAAGAATGTTCTATAATTGCATTCCCCAAGCTCTGGCTTCAGTTTTTGTTTGTTTGTTTGTTTGTTTGTGCGTGCGTGCGTGCGTGCGTGTGTGTGTGTGTGTGATGTTAGTGAAGGTCAAATCCGCTTTCTGGTCAAATGTGATACCTAATGCAGCGAGATTGCTTTAATATTGGGTGATAATGGGAGTGTGATCCCTAAGGAACTGAAGTCACAACAGCAATTCCAATCTGACAACCTGAAGTGTTAAAGAGATGGATATGCACTTCTATGCCTAGAGCTAAAAACACATCTATTTATTTCGGTTTTTTGTGTATACACACACACACACATACACACACACACATATATATAAATTCATGTATACATGTTTCTATGTTATATTCAGGGTAGACGTGCATGTGAGTGTTCCTGTGGAGTACAGAGGTTGATATTAGGTAGTCAAGTGGCTTCCTTAATCCCTTCCCACCTTTTTTTTTTTTCTCAGAACCTCTTCACTCAATTTGAATCCTAGAAACTGGCTAGTGAGCTGCAGGGATCACAAATTTTCTCTGCCCTAATGCTTGGTTCATAAACCACCATGTCTGGTTTTTACATGGATGCTGGGATGGAAACTCAGATCCTTGTGCTTGTAGAGTAAATAATCCATCTTCTGAGTTTCTTAAAACTGCAAAGTTTGGTATAAACAAACATTGCAAACAGTTTCTCACCAGCCTGAGTGAACAAGGCTGGCAGAACACGCAGAACGTTTCATTTCCAGCACAGGCGGAGAAAGTTACCCAGGTGGATGGAGACGCTGGGAATCATGTCCTATTAGAAATGGTTGAGAGGACTGAAGGTACTTAGCCTGGAGGGATATATGATAAGTGTCTTCAATTATTTAAAGGACTGTCATGTAGAAGAGGAATTGGACTTATTCTAAAGGTTCCCAGAGGACAGAGGATAAAGCAATGGATAGAAGATACAGGTAGATCCAATAGAAGAAGAATTTTCTGGCAATATCAGCTTTCCATAAGAGTGATGCTCATCATTTGGAGGGCGTAGGCCATTGGGAATATGAAGGAGAGATCTGACCTGGTAGGGTTGTTTCTCCATGAAGTCAGGATCCAAGGTATTCCCTATTAGATCCAGATGTATGTCTGTTGTTAGATACTTTCAGGCAACAGGAAAAAAAAAGCCACTTCATTATCTTGCTAGTGTATTGGAATGAGTCTAAGGGACTACAACGGCAAAATGGACGCTCTGTCTTTCTTGATCATTCTCCATCTTATCCTTTGAGTCTCTCTTTGTTACTGGAACTTACCATGGCCAGTAAGCCCCGTGGATCTGCCTGCTCTACTCGACCATTGTTGGCGACATAGGTACGGGTACACACCAGTGGACTCTACTGATCCCGTGATGACATTGAGTGAACAGCAGGCACAAATGAAATTGAACTGTCTCCTCAGACCCTGTAATGTACATTATTCCTGTAAAAACTCTTTTCCATATATATTTTGTAGCAATAAAATAGATTCCAAATGTATATGTGTGTATACACATACACACACACATATCCATACATTGCTTTTCAGGGTTGGTTTACATACCACTGTTGGCCGCACAGTTTGGAATAGAGCTCCATGTCTGGGCTTGTTCCCCTCTAACGTGGCAAGAGTGAGATACTGCATAGGAACCCTGAGGTTACAGGACGCAGAGTCAGGGTTTTGAACTCCACTGACTAGAGCACTCAAAGGACAGAGTGCTTTTGGATTTTAAAGTGGCGACTGTATTTAAAAGAGCAGTTAAGTGTGTTGAAGAGAGGTGTTTAATGTCATTAGAACTTCAGCAAAGCACTGAATCTCACATGTCTAAAGATAATTGATCGAGGAGATTCGGGCACAAAGCAGGCAATTTAGTCATCCAGCATGTTTGTGTCAAGTAGTAAATGCTTGAGGATTTATCTGTTTGTGCTTTTCTCCAAGAACTTAATCCATGAGGAGTAGGTGCTGGTGGTGTGGCCAAGGATCTTTCTAAAAAACAAAACAAAAATTCAAAGTGTCACTTGAAGTATTTCAGTAACAGGAGATTTGGTGTCCCAGAAACCTCATTATTATTAATGAAAAAAAGTCTTGAAGTGTGAGGACAGTAACTTCAAAAGAAATAATTAAGGTTATGAAACAAACAATTATTATTTTTTTAACCAGATGAGATAAATGAAATACACTTTAGTGAGATGATTGGTTAACTATAACAGGTACTGCTATTTTTGGTGAGACTCAGTGTTGAAGAACATTTTAATTTATTTCATTTTGTATTCATATTTTACTTGTTTAGGCCAAGTCTCTTGATGTTGTGCAGTGTGACCTAGAATTCTTGATTCTCCTGCCTCAATCCCCTGAGTTCTTGGATCACAAATATGCACTGCCCTGAATGTTTTACAAAATACAGTCGCTACTGTTTATAAGCAAAATCATAAGGTGTGTGATAACTCAGAAAATCACTTTTAGCAAATAGAAATCTGATTTCTGCTCATCTAACCATAAGTGTACAGAAGGAGAATTCTCTTGATTGACATTGCCTTCAGGCGGTGTTTAGAAAGTTGGTAGGTTTTAGAGTGTTCGCTACTCTTATAGAGGACTGGAGTTCAGTTCCTAGCACTCATGTATAGTGCTCTCAACAGCCTGTAATTCTACCTAGCTAAGATTCATTGCCCTCTTTCCAGCTCTGAGGATACTGCGCGAGTAGGCATCAGCATACAAAGAACCATACACATACACAAATGAAAATAAAATCAATCTTTAAAAAATAGAAAAAAAAGATGAATGTTGCTAAGTTTTCCTTGAAT
Organism: Microtus ochrogaster; assembly: GCF_000317375.1. Lineage (NCBI taxonomy): Eukaryota > Metazoa > Chordata > Mammalia > Rodentia > Cricetidae > Microtus > Microtus ochrogaster. The sequence continues at coordinate 25,471,574 of NC_022010.1, forward strand.
TATGTGTGGTTAGTTCTATCGTCTTGTCTGGTTTTGTGTGGTATGCACACATATGTGCAAGCAGAAGGAAAATAGTAAAAAAAAATATGGCTTTCTACTTCCAGGACCCATTACAAAAATGGTATTATTAATACTGAGTGAGTAATAATGTACCGATACAAAAATATTTTTTTTTACCTTGTCTGGATTCCATGCCTGAAATGTTGATTTGCTAATACCTGGAACTTCCAAATTAAATTTTATGGTGTACAGATGATTTATTGTAATCTCCTACAAGGAAATTCATCTTAAAAAGTTATTGAAAGTCATTCTGTGATGGGGAGGAGGAAACACTGCTAATGGGAAGCAGCAGTCAACCCAAGACGAGAGGCTCCCTTGAGGACCCAGTGGAGGCTTAACTTGTTGAATGTGTTTTTAAAATATCTGTAGATACAGCAAGACTCTTAGTTCTTTACTTCTGGTTTTAATGATAGAATTCCCAAAGGCCTAAAATTGTGCCAAACAGTCTGAACTATGTCTGAAGTTCAGGAACAACCCACAGTGGGTCTAAAGACTTTAATCCTAGTTGGAAACTTTGAATGAGAACGCTGGGCTTTTATTTCTGCGTTCCTTTAGCGAAATATCCCGTTCCTTTCATGTAGCCCTTAACCAACAACAGACTGCCTGATCTTCTCCATTAAAACATTTTTATATAAGGTCACTCTGAAATTCCTTAGTCTCAAAACTGAGTCATATTTTGTTCTTCATTTCTCATCCATCCAGTCACTAGTCCATTAATCCGGTGCCTTTACAAAGGTAGGCCAGAAATGCTCCTTGACATTGAAGGGCGTTCTTTTATTGTTGAATTTTCCTCCCACATACTTCATGGATGGAGACCCTCAACCCTGAATAGTAATACTCTGGATAGTTCTTCCCTGCAATTGTTCTCTAGTTCTTGAGCTCATATATATTTGCTTATATATTGATTTCTGTGATACCTTCAGGCTGTTTTCAGTTGACCAATACTTTGGGGTTATCATCTAGGATGGCTAAAATTTTCCATCAAGTCGATAGTATTGACAGTTACCTTAGACAAGACCCTTAGAAAATGTCTATATTGGGTAAACTGTGGCGTGCACATCCTGATTCTGGACAGCACCATGGTCTGGGAGTCCTGGACTGAATTGCAAAGTGAAATTGAGGTTTTGTCTCTCTCTGCTTCCTGACTGCAGGTGCCATGTGACCATCTACCACAAGCTTCCCCACTTAGAAGAACTGTACCCTCCATCTGTGAACCAAAATAGACCCATTCTTCATTAACTTACTTATGTCTGGGTTTGTTTTTCCTAGTTAATGAGAAATTAAACCAATTCATTACCTATTTTTCCCATACGTTGTGAAAGCCTTCATCCTAAGTCCATCTCCATGGCGGGGAAGGTTCTGTATTGAGTATTTTTTGAAGAGCAGAAATACAAAGCAGCTTGCCTATGTGTTCTTTTCCTGATGATGAGCACTCATTCGTTACATTCTCAAAATTATCTTCAAAGATTACTCCTATGTAGCCTATACATGTAAATGACATGTGAATTAATTTATTTGTAGCGATGTATGAGGCTTGTTATGTTCCTCTTTTATTTTAAACAGCTTTAATAAGGTGCAGTTGTCACCTCATGAACAGGTCCGAATTATACTACACAGTTTGATAAGTTTTGGCATATGCCTATCATTTTGAAGATTGTCTGAACCATTGTCATTCTTCCCTCCATCCGCTTTTCTTCTATCCCAATCCTAGCCTGAACCCAGGCATGCATGGAATTCCAGACTTCTGTGTATATGTGATCATGGAGTTGTGTGTTTTCTGGGTCTGGTTTCTTTCACTCACCATAATTATTCTTTAATCTGCGCTATGGTTATATAAACACAATCAGGGAATGTGCCTGTTTTTAGTTCTTTGAGTCAGGATAATTAAGATTTTTTTACATTGTAGCATATATAAATAGTTTACTTGTTGCTGTTCCATGTTGCCCGTTTCTCTGAATATATACTATCCGTTTCTTTATATATTTTTGATGACAGCCATATGAACTGTTTTTGTTTTTGTCGTTGCCCAACTGTGCACATTAGCCTGAAAGAACGACATAGCTTATTTTCTATTGTATATTTTACCTAGCTGAGAAATGTCTATATAACTTGTCAGGTATATGATTTATGTTTCAAGAAACTGAATTGTTGAATAACTAGCTTAGTGGTTAAGAGAATTTATTGTTCTTCCAGGAACCCAAATTCTGTGTCTCTCAACCACCTGTAGCTGCAATTTCCGGATATCGAATGCCCACTTCAGGCCTCTACAGTCACCAACACACACATACACACACATATGCATATTAAGACAACAAAAAATGCTGCCATGAATGTGTGAAAGTGATTGAACCATTTTAGACACTCCTGAAGAGTGCCTGGGAGCTGTGCTGCCTGAGTATTCATTTCAGAAGTTGACTTGGTTAGTTTCTTTCATTTTTCCTGTCCTAAAGTGTGTACAGTAGCACAATACCTCCCTATGCTTTTGAGCTGTGTCCCGCCAATCGGTAATGACATTGACCATCTTCTTGTGTGTGTACTTGTAATCTCTCGATGTTTCTGCTAGAGTTCCATCACCATGAGAGTAGACCTGAGACAAACACCTTAAAGGTAGGAAGATATAATTTTGCCTACTGCTTTCAGAGGTCACTCTGTTATTGGTTGAGCCCACCACTGTAGGCCTGTGAAAAGGCAGAACATCTTGTGCACCTGTCAGAGAAAATCACTCACCCCTCCCTTCTTCTCCTTCTCTCATTTTTTCCCATCTCTCCCTCTCTCCTTCCTTTCACCCCCTTTTTTTCTTCCTCCCCTTTCCCTCCCTCTCCCTTCTGCATTCACCACCAGAACAGGTTGTATTCCCTCTTCAACAGCAAACCGAACTATACCCTTATTTCCTCAAGTTGCTTTTTATTGTGGTATTTTTTCAGCAAACAACAATAACAATAAATTTAACTAAAACACCCGACTTCATTTTGTTCCACCACTCCCTAAATTTTCCACTATAATAATACACTCAGCTCCATTTTTTCTGTCACCTCATAAAGGTTGTGCTGCCTCGTAAAAAGATGTAGAGATGACCGTAGTATTAGCAAGCATCCCAAGTCACATAGTGTGTTGTCATCATGGAATAGTGAGGCAGCACAATCATTTCACTGGTGTGTCAGTTAGTTCTCTTCGGGAACCTGGCATGAAACTTGAGCGAACACGCTAGAACCTAACTCTGATATCTTCTTGTGTCAATTATGTGTTCAAATCATTTCTTCAATCCCATAATGGTGTGGTTTTCTGTTCTTGAGATTATTTGTAGATAGGAGACCTTCGTCAAATAATATTGGTTTCCAGGTATGACCTATACTTGTAGTCTCTTGATAGTGTCATTGAACTAGGCACATACTTATAATCCCAGCACTCAGACAGGAAGACAGGTCATTCAATAGTTCAAAACCTTTTTGGTTGATACAGTGTGTTCCAGACTATCCATGGGTACTTAGCAAAAACACCTCCTGCAAGGAGCCTGAAATTAGAAGCTTTAGTTTTGTTGATGAGACTGCTGCCATTTGCTTTCCAGTCTCTTCCTTATGTGTAATACTTCAGGCACAATGCGTAGCCCACTGCTATAATGTTTTCTCTCTGGTTACTTCAGGAAGACTTGCCGTTCTTACTTTGATAGTTATCCAGTTGGAATTAAATCTGTATATGAGGTAAGACTGAAATGAATTCATTCTTCGTGGCCTTTTTCAGTCTCGTTGTTCTAATACCATATGTCCTTTATCTGTAGAATTATGTTTGTGTCTTTGTAAAGAAAAAAATCAAATGTCCATGTATATGCTGGTTTAATTTTATAGTCTTTTAAAAAACACTTTTTTATCTTATGTGCGTAAGTATGCGCGCGCACACACACACACACATGTACACACCTCATGTGCACCTAGTACCTGTGAGAGCCAGAACAAGGCATCAGATCCCGTGGAACTAGAGATACAGGTGATTTTGAGCCTTAATTTGGGTGCTGGAAACTCATCTCAGGTCCTCTGGAAGAGAAGTCAGTGTTTTTAACTAATGAACCCTCTCTTTAATCCCTTAATTTGATACTTACAGTTCTTTTTCAGCAGCCAGTCTTTCTTAGACTCACTAAATCAATATATTTGTGTTCAAGTAAAGCTCACAGCAAACCTTTGCATAGTTTCTGTGCGCTCTACATGGTTTCTTTATTGCTAATGATGGTGGAAATGTGACAAAGACCATATATGTCTTAAGCAACCTGAAATATATACCATATGATCATTTTAACACACAAAAACTGTTTCCTCTGCCTAATCTATAGTAACCTCAACACCACCTGCCTTGAATTCTTTAGTTTTAAGAGTATATTTTGAAGCCTTGCTTTAAGTATTTTTCCTTTTTTTTTATATATCCATATGAATTTTAGAATCAGTTTGAATTTTAACTGTACGTCTGTTTGTATTTCTTTGTGGGGGTATATGCAGGTGAGTTCGATGCTCACTGAGACTATAAAATGGTGTTAGATGCCCTGGATCTGGTTGAAATAGGAGCAGCAGGGCTGTGTTCCTGGCACCCGGCCGCCCGCATGGCTAGCTTTACCCGAAATAATTACATGGAAACTGTATTCTTTTAAACACTGCTTGGCCCAGTAGCTCTAGCCTCTTACGGGCTAATTCTCATATTTGCCTAACCCATTTTTAGTAATCTGTGTAGCACCAGTTTTACCAGGAAAGATCTTAACCTGCGTCTGTGTGGAGTGGGAGAATCATGGCAACTCTCTGATTCAGCTTCTTTCTCCTAGCATTCTGTTCTGTTTACTCCACCCACCTAAGGGTTGGCCTATCAAATGGGCCTAGGCAGTTTCTTTATTAATTAACCAGTGAAAGCAACAGATTAGAAAGAAATCACTCCCACATCAATCTAGAGTTACAGGTGGCTCTGAGCCATCCTGTGTGAGTGCTGGGAATTTAACTGGGTCCTCTGGATGAGCAGCCTGTGTTCTTAACCACTAAGCCGTCTCCCTAGGCCTCATTCTGTGTGTGTTTTTTAAGTGTGCTTATATTGAAATTGTGTATCACTTTGGAGAAAGCAATGTTTTTGGAATATTTAGGTTTAATGAATACTATTTAAATTGTCCTTACTTTATATCAAAATGTTTTGTGTGTGTTTTTTTTTTTTTTTTTTTTTTTTTTTTTTTGGTGTGTAGACGTTTCTCACTTATTGCCAGACTTGTCTATATGTAGTTTTTGGTACTATTTAACTACAATTTTCAACTTTGAATTATTCTTTTTTTTTTTTTAATTTATTTATTTCTTATGTGTACAACATTCTGCTTCCCACACACCAGAAGAGGGTGCCAGATCTCATAGATGGTTGTGAGCCATCATGTGGTTGCTGGGAATTGAACTCAGGACCTCTGGAAGAGCAGTCAGTGCTCTTAACCTCTGAGCCATCTCTCCAGCCCTGAATTATTCTTTACTAGCCTGTAAATACACAGTTTTTTGTGTGTATCTATCATGTGTCTTGTAGTGTTCATAAATTTACTTAATTATGAATTTGGTTCTTTTGTGCATTTGTTTATTTTGTAAACATTATTGGTTAGGTCTGTTCTAAATGAGAACAAATTTTATTTTAGTTATTTCTTTGCTACTTCCTAGTGTTTACATTTATTATTACATAGATTTGTAGCTCAAGTATATGATTGACCAGAGGTGTTGTTGAGGATGAACATGCTCATTACATTTTTTTCTAAAGATGAAGCACTCGGTTACCATATACTATACAAGATTATCTCAAGGTCCTTCTTCTGCAGGTTCTTTTTGTTAGGCTCCATCAACTTTTCTTCCTTTTCTTGTGTGCCGATAGCTTTATTAGTCTTTGTTTTCTTTATTCTGAAGCTCTGTTATTAGGTACATAGCGGTTTGAGATTGTATTTGTCTTGATGAATTGGCAATTGTATTATTTTGTCATATTCTTCTGACTGAAATACATTTTGTCTGAAATTGATACAACTCCATCTCACTTTTGACTGTTGTGTTTTCCCATCATTTTGCTTTTAACCAGTCTCTGTGTTTACATTTATAGTGTGTTTCACATAGAGAGCATATGGTATATTTGGGTACTTATGTCTTTTTTTAAACGGATCTTATTTTATTGAGTCTGACAGATTTTGCCTTTTGCAAACATTTAGACTATACACTTTGTGACTTTTGATGTTGTTATGGTTAAATATTTCTTCCTTTATTTTTCTTTCTTCCCATTTTTTTTCATATTAGCCTTTTAAGAGTCATTAAGCACTTTTAAAGTAAATTTAGCTTTCTTTTTCTGTATGTCTATTATATATATGTGTGTGTGTGTGTGTGTGTGTGTGTGTGTGTGTGTGTGTGTGCGCATGAATATTCGTTATCTTGGAGGCCAGAGGAGGGCATCAAATCTCCTGGATTAGACGTTGTTGTGAGCAGCCTGATGATGTGTGTGCTAGGAACGACACTGGAGTCCTCTGAGATATGAGAATATGCTCATGTCAGTTTCATTTTGATATATTTTTATTATTCTGTTTTGTCTCCTTTAATTCACTGAAGCTCTTTTTTATTGTTTTAGTTACTTCTTTTGGGGTGTCTAAGTTCACAAATTCTCCTTGACCATAGGGGTATATCCTCATCAACCCATCTTATTTTGAACATGTACTGTATGACTTGTAGCTGACTGGAAACCACTGTATTTTTTAGCTGTATTGAGCTCAACAGTATTGGGTACGTACCTTCCAAACATTGTGGCCAGAGGCTTGAAGCTTGCTATTCTCTGACTTATAACAAAAAGTCATGGGACCCATTGTTGTCCCAGGAAATGGTCATGTGCAAAACCTGAAGCTTGTTATCTACTGGATGCTGACAGCTTCCACACTGTTATGATGTTTGAACCCTCATTCCATTGTCTACCATCTCATGTTTATCTTACCATCAACTACCCTGAATTCTTAGTAGACCAAGTACCTGGTAAACACGTTATGCTGTTGAACAGTTTTGCTTGTCTTTTGTCTATATGTTCTTCATGTTAGTTTTTGTTTATGTTACAAGCGTTCTGTTGCATCCTTGAAAACAACACATGATTGTAATTCTGTTTTGAAGCAGCAGAATGGAAATTATTTCATACTAGTTGTGTTCTTGTCATTCCTGGTATTTTTCATTCTCTGTATAGATTGTCATGCCTGTGTATTTTGCATAAATTAGAGTATTTTGAAATGTTTATTTTTGTCCAAGAATCTTTATCTTACATTGTTTAAAGACATTATAGTGGCGTTGTATTCAGGACAGTTTGTTGGGGCTTGCTGGCCACCAGCCTAGTCCTAGTTTCATTGAGACTCCTTGTCTCGAATATTGCAAAGTGTGATAGAGCAGAAAACTTGACACCATTCTCTGGTCTCTCCACATACGCACACAGTTACATATACACATCCTCGTGCACAGATACACACACGCACAGAGAATGTTTTGTTTTGTTTTGTTTTTTGGTTTAAGAAATGGAGCGATGCCTCAGTGTTGTTGAGTACTTGTTACTCTTGCAGAGGACCTGATTTCAGCTTTCAGCACCCACATGGTGCCTCACAACCATGTTTAACTCCAGTTCCAGGGGATCTATTACCTTCTTCTGGCCTACATAGGCTGCAGGTACACATATAATGGGCATACATGTATGCTGGAAGATCGCTCATCCACATAAAATATGAACATTTATCTTTTCTAAAAAAAGTTTAAAGTCATTGCATATTCAATTCTAAATTTGTTTCTTCCCGATTAAGTACTTTAAAATTATTTACAGCATTTGTAATTGTAGTTTTTATGTGAGAAAATGAGCTGTCATCCTAATTATTTTGCATATGACTTGTCATTTTTCTCTTATTTCTTATTAAATATTCTCTGCTGTTAGTTTTGAATGGTTTTTACAGCGAGTGTCAGTGCCTTTCTTATGTTCTTTGATGTATCTTTTGCTTTGTGTTCTTTCATTGGTTTTGATTTTGGGGTTCATCATTTCATCACATTTGAGAACGTCATCTTTGAGTGCTGTTGCAGTTTTCCGTAGGTCATCATTTCTGTATTTTTATTGACCCTCTTAGGAATTATATCCACATACCAGTAAAGAAAACAATTCTCTAGTAGGTCATATCAAAATCATGACCAAAAACCAAATACTTAGTGAATTGAACATAATCTTTTTTGTGTTTATGCTCCGGTGTTCAGTGGGCTCTTTCTTTTAGTTTTAGTACCTCATCTGTTGTAATCTCATTTCCTCCATTTGAAATATTTTTTTTAAAAAAAATCCATGTATGTAGTTGAGCATGTGAATTAATGAGTACATGTGCTGATGGTGGCCATGTGTACCTGGAAGGCACAGTATGGTGCTGTGGAGCTGGAGTTCCGGACAGGTGTGAACCTCCTGACCTGGTGCTGGGAATGAAATTTGGCCTTCTGGAAGGGCTGTAAGTGTTCTTAACCACTAAGTTGTATCTCCAGCCCCCATGCTCTACTTGTTTAAATTTCTCCCCTTCTCAGGTGCTTGGCAGTTAGGTGAGGGAAAAGTCCTCTTCCAGCCATAGATGGTGACCCCTTTGTTCTCTTGGGGTGTTCACTGGCACACCATCTTGTCAGTTCTGGGCCAGCATGGAGGCTACTAAAAGTCCATCTGTTGTTTCCCAATGCTGGGCTCCTATGAAGGCCCTTGCCTCTTCCTGTGACGTGTGTGGTGACTCTTCACTTTAACTCAGTCCTGTCATTTGCTGTGGTGATACACAGTGGACAGTCAAGAGCCTTAAATATCTCCAATGTATTATTTCCTTAATCTCATTTATATTTTGTCACAGCTAGAAAAAAAGCTCCATGGGGCAACAGTGAGATCCCCCAAAGTATAAGAACAAGCCAGTTGCCCATCATTCACTAAGAAGATGGTTGTTTTTT
>NC_022010.1:25480684-25504103 GCF_000317375.1 Microtus ochrogaster
TTTGGAGCCTGTCCTGGAACTAGCTCTTGTAGACCAGGCTGGTCTCGAACTCACAGAGATCCGCCTGCCTCTGCCTCCCGAGTGCTGTGATTAAGGGCGTGCGCCACCACCGCCCGGCAAAGATGGTTGTTTTAAAGACATCAAATCACAATAGATTTTTTTCAAAGCTTTCCCCTTCTTAGTAACCCCCACCCCGACAGACCAATAGCAGTCTGTGCTCCAGCTCACATCTCTCACATTAGGCATATTCCAGCCATAAACTTATTATGACAGGAATTTTCAAATGACTCCACCTTTTTTTTTCCTGCACTCAGTATGAGAGGGATACCACACTCTATTTCTGAGCTGATAAAAATCCTCTTTCTGAAAGCATTTATTATATTACAGCCTCACATGAGCCGAGCTCCATCCTCACCCCGCGTTAAGTGTCTGCGGTAGATTTCATTACAACCATATACTGGAAGTCCTGCCAGTATCCTGGCAGCAGAGTCCTCGTGGAAAATAAATGGCAATAAAAAAGAGAAATGATAGCCTGTGTGAGCGACGAGGAGCACAGCTTTATTGAGACTGGACAACCCCAGAGTAGTGACTTGGCATGCAAACACGAGCTTAAGAGCGAGTGAGTGAAAGTTGATATTGGAATAACGACTCTGCAGCCCAGACATGGGAATAATTTAATTAATTGCACTGAAATTTCTTTGATGAATAGTTATGCGGTGCTAAGCGTGGGGTCGAACAACAGAATGAGTCTCAGCTTTTTAATGGGCCAGCGCAGCTGCAGTTTTGGACGCCTTCCCACTTTATTTTCGCCTGCAGCTCTCCACAGCTCTCCTCATCCACATCTCTCCAGCTAAGCGCACCACTCCCCTAGCTCCCTCTCTCTTGCCTTCTGCAGAGTTCTGCAGAGCCAGGGAGGATGAGTGCATTTGGCCAGGGGAAGCCACTGGCTGCTGACTGCTTTGAAATGAAAACCAGATCAAACGTGGGGGGGGGGGGGCGGGTACTGTGGGATGGTTTCCTCAGGACTGGAACCTGTGCCTCCCCTCCTCCTCAGATCTCTAGGACGCTTTTGCAGAGTCTTTGCTGCTAAGTTGTATAAAGATTTTAATAAAAATGTCTTGTCCCTGGAGAAGGAGGCCGGCTTTTGTTGTCAGAGTGCCGGAGGGAAAAGAGCAGTGCAGCCCAGCTGGAGCTGGAGCATTAATCCCAGGATTCCTAGCCCGTATTTTCAGACAGATCAATTACTTACGGCTGTAACCAATCTCTCTCTGCTTCCTTGCTGTGCTGAGCTCGCTTTGCAGACTTGGCAGCTGACATAACCTTCCAACTTGACAGAACCGCAGCTGCCAATCTCTTTGGGGTCTGCTGGCTCCTCCGATCATTGGGGTTATACAAATGAGTCGTTAAATAAAAATCAAAAGTTCTGGGTGGCAATCTCTTCCTGGCTCAGTCACACCCAAACATCTAGAACACATTTTTAGTTGGATTAAAAATAAATTAAAAAAAAATACTTAGAATGGATGATGATTCGACTGTCTTGCTTCCTCCACTGTGATGGCCAGCACTCTGTAACAGAGGAGGGGGAAAAAAAAAACAAACCAACAACAAAACCAACTCTTCTCCAGAGGGAAGAAATTATCCACAGTGGATGCATTTCTTATCAACTTTTAGGTTGAAAGATGAACTCCGAAGTGGAGAGCGAGGAGATTAGGAGAGAAGAAGGGCATGTACAGGTGAGCCGTGTCTAATGTATTTCACACGGGGTCAGTCACCCGTCTTCAGCTGCTAGGCCACCTGGGCTCAAGGCCAGGAGACGTCGGATCAGAAGAGAAGTGACCCTCAGTAACACACAGGTGGCGTAGAACGTGTAAGCTGTTTATAGAGTATATCAGCGTGAGAATATAGCACTTCTGTGGCGGAGCAGAATCAATGGTCTCTCAAGGCTGCCCCCAGAATTTATTTAGTGCCTGCATGTCTTAACTACTCCTTACCAAGCTGAGCCTTTCACAGCTGTGTCAGGCCAGCACCCCACCTCCCACCCCCAGAGGAAGTACTTAGGGGCCAAATAAAGGAAACCCTGGAGTTCTTTTGTTGTCTATCCCTTCCTTCAGTCTGCACAGATGTGCAGCTCTGCCTTTTGAGACTGTCTCAAGTAGCAAAGGCCGGGCTTGAACTTTCTGTGTAGCCAGGGATGGCTGGGAACCTTGGATCCTCTTTTTTCCTGCCCTTCTGTATTGAGATTGTTGTTCATAAACCATCTTACTTAGGGTTTTTATGGGGCTGGGAATGGGACCCCAGGCGTCATACATGCTAAGTAAACATGCTACTAAACAGCTCCTCGTGTGTATCTCTTGATCAAACAAGTGCTGTCTCTGTCTCATTCTCTCTGACCTTTCCTCTTTGTTCTTCCATGACTTCCCTGTCTGCAGTGTATTGTTGTGTGATGACTTTTCCTTTTTCCTTCAAGAACAACTGTGAAAAGTTTCAAGAACAGAAGGAATCATGGACCTGGACAGAGCAGAAATGGATTTGTGTGTGTCCTGGGGAATCTCGCATCGTGTGTGTGTGTGTGTGTGTGTGCACGCGCGCGCGCGCACTCATTTCTGTTTGTCTGTCTAGGGGAGTTCATGACATACTGTTCCATGCTTCAGAAACCTTCTGCTATCTGGAACTCATTGCTGGTGTCCCTTTGGAAGAGGTGTTTCTGAACCCTGTCCATAGTTAAGCAAGTTTGTCCCTGCTGGCACATGCTGACACTGTTTCCCCCAAGCTTATATTTCTTTGGATAGATTTTAGCAATGCAAAAGAGACACTGAGAGCATAACTTGTTTGATTTGGATGTTTAAAACCTGTATCTGTTTCCTTTTTTCTCTCGCCTCTCCTGGATATCCCCAGAGGAGTGCTAAAACACAAGTTAGGAGGCATGCGGACATCTTACCACAGCTCTTTGCTTGTGGACCTGCATTTTGTGATTCATTAAGCAGTGTGGAAAAGGGTCATTGGTAGCCATGCATGACAGTCCCCCATCCTCAGAGCTTGCCAACAATCGAAAGTTTGAGAGAGTGTAAGAAAGAAAAGGGAGGTGAGATTTATAGTTAGTTCATGTTGCTTTTTTTTCCTCCTTGGAATGTTGCCCGCCTTATTAGGAGTTCTTTAGTGAAACAAAATGCAGTGGTAGCTTGAAGAAATTATGACTCCCTTCCAGCTGCCTAGGGGGAAGAAAGGGGCTTAGGAGTCTGTAAGCCTTCTCCCCTGGTTGCAGTTAGGAAGCCAGTTGACAGTGTAATAGGCTTTTGAAAGTGGGTGCAATGGTTTGTGTGTTCTGTTTGATGTTGCAAATACCAAGCCCCCAGGGAGATCTGCAAAGAGGATATTCTGTTCTTAGAGAAGAAAAGATTAACCTGAAACGTGAACTGAAAAACTCCCCAGTACTAAACAACTTAGGTGCAGCTAAGCAATGTTCCTGCTCACTGCTGCACACACAGCATCTGGCATGCTTCCTGTTGTAGTCAGGCAGAGGGCTAGGCAAATAGTTTTTAATGATTTCGAGTCATGAAAGGTGATTGCCAGTCAATGTAAGAGGATTAGATTGCAGATTAAGGGTATATTTGCTCATATATATGTTCGTGTATGTAAGACTTCTTTGCAGATGTGCAGAATCACATACCTATAACATCTTCTGTTTATTTCCTGAAACCCACCTAAAGGCCCCTTTATTCATGTATAGGGTCGTGTTACTGATCCCTTAGGGAAGGGCTGTTATTTTGGAGAAACTGTGCCAGTCCATGTATGAAGTTAGTACTGTCATACATGAGTTTGTACATTCATTTAACAAACATATATTGAGTATTTACTATTTGCCTGCAGTTTACTAGGCACTGTGAAATAGCATGATTAAAAGGAAAAGAAATCACCAGCAGGAAGATTCAGTATACAAAGAAATCACTTGCCGTCAAACCTGGTGACTTGAGTTTGACTCCCAGAATCCACATAGTACAAGAAGGCATCAGACTCTTGTAAGTTCTTGTCTGGCTTGTCTCAGTGTATGTGCACTGTGAAATGCAGTACCTTTCCCCTGATAAGAAATAATTGCAACCTAAATATTTATTTCAAAAGAGAGACAAGAATAACAATCTTTGCCATACTGGAAAGAGAGAGAGAAACAAAAACAAGTAAAACTAATTACAAACCTGTAAGTTTCATGTTATCCTGTGTTCAACAAGAACTGACTGAGTCCCTGTATGTGGTCTAAACTTTGTTCGTAATGGAGTTATCAAAGAAGCAAAACCTTTCCTCATTTCTGTTCAAAATAGTATCATTTCTGAAGAGTAAACTGGTTGAGTTTACTTTTGGAGTTGAACAAAGCCCCTGATTCCTGCAGCAGCTCTGGACATTTCATTTGTCACATTTTTTAGGCAGGAGGATTTTGTTCCAGAACATTCTGCTCTGTACCTATTTATAAACCCTGATGGAACTGTGAGAGCCTCTACTGCCCTGGAATCTCCACATTTCAAGAGCTGTGTTGCTTCTGCATGAACCAGGAGAGTCTGCTTTTCTGGGACAGGCTCAAAGCAATAAAATATCTGTACAGATGGGCTATAAACATTGAATGGGATCATTAATATAAATATACTTTATAAAAGAGCAGCGAGGTGTTTGCACTGTTTTTACTTAATACTTATCATTTAAGGATTTGTATGGAACTGTGAGTAAGCTTTCATTAACTCTTTTTAATCCTGTGGCCAGATACTTGACAGAACAACTTGAGGGAAACATGATTTATTTTGACTCACAGTTTTAGAGGGTTCATTCTATCCCGCTGAAGAAAGTGGTAGAGTTTCTCATACCATAATGGCCAAGAATGCAGAGAAAAGAGAATGCTGTCATTCTCAGAGTTCTTCCTCTTTTATCCTCACCCCCACTCCCTTTTATTCTCTCTGGTATCCCAGACCATGAGCTGGTTATTCCTGACCTCTGGAGGCACCGTCACAGAGACCCCCCCCCCAGAAGCATGCCTCAATCTCTTAGGTGATTCTAAATGCAGTCATGTTGTCAAGGAAGATTAAGTATCATGGGATATAAAGCAGAATCCAAGTGTATTTCATACCCTTTTTCACCACCAAACAAAAAAAAAAAAAGATGAATCCTTTCTTCTAGTCCAAGAAAAACTACAGAAATGATTTCTTTCATTTTAGCAGTGTCCTGAAAGAATTAGAATGCAGTCCTGGAATTAACTTAGAAATGAGCCTTTCCTCAAGGTAGAATAACGATATTTTCGTTTCGTGTCTCACTTTGCGATAAAATAGTTTGACAGAAACAGCTATAAGGGAGAAAGTTTATTTTAGCTCACAGTGCCAGGGTGTTCAACAGGTGGCAGGAACTTGAAGAATCTGGTCACATGATGTCCCCAGTCCAGAGCAGAGAGAACTAAGTGAAGGAATGCATCCACACCTGTGATCAGCAGGCTTCCTTTATGCTTGCAGAGCCCAGGCCTCAAATTCTTAGAATGGTGTCACCCACAAAGGGCTGGGCCGTCCCACCTCAGGTAATATAAGCAAGCTATTCTATTACAGGCATGTCCAGAGTCCAACCTGTTCTGATTATTCCTTTATTGAGAATCTCTTCCCAGGTATGTGGCGGTTGTATCAAAAGAACAATTTCAAACCAATTGCAACAGTTGGTGTCAATTTGTGTGCACTGCTCTAGAGGTGATGCTGGGCAACACTGTCGCCCATCTTTGCGGTCATACATCCTTTTTCTACTTCTGCCCTGTGTCGTTTGCACACACACCCCTCCCCAGGGAGGACACGGAATATTGTGAATGTGTTCTCAGTGACTGCGTTCTCACACCTGGCCGTGACCTCCATTTTACGCAGCACTGAACAAGATGATATAATGAAGAGTGGGATTAAAAATGAGGCCACACAAGAACAGTCATTTAAATAGCGAACCTTCAAGCTGAAGAGATGGCTTAGCTCTTATAGCACATAGACACATGTGCATTCAATATATCCATACTCATAAAGTAAAATATTTTATTCGAATTAAGACATAAACAATGACTCTTGCTTGCACTGGGTTATATGATTCTGTGAAGTTGTCCTTTCTGGAATCAAATGCATAATTCATAAGAATGAATTAGGAATTTACCTCTGTCTTATTTGGATGTCACATCTGGGTGAACTTTAATGCCATTGTGTGGCCATTTGAATTTTTTGATACAGGGTCTTGCTATGTTGGACTGGATGTCAAGAAACTCACAGTATAGGCCAGGTTGGTCTCCTCCTTGTGGCGTTTCTCCTGCCTCTTCCCTCTGATCTCTGTGATTATAGGTGTGTGCTGCCATACTCTGTTCTTCGGCATTCTGGGTAAAGGTGGGGGTGGGGTGGTGGATGTGGCTTTCCTTTAAGATCCTTTAATGCTTACTTTAATTTTGTTGTGACCATAATTCCTGACAGACCCAACATGCGATTCACTAGACCAGATATTTCAGTGTATCCCAAAGCAGAAGGCATGGCTGCAGGCAGGTGTAGCAATGGCTACTGTTCTCATTATGGGTTACCAGGAATCAGAGGTGACTAGAACCGGACCTGGTTATAGCTGTCAAAATTCTCCTTTTGCCAGTGTCCTGCTTCATACAGCTTCCACAGCCTAACCCCAATGGCACCATCTGCTGGGGGACATGCTTTCAAACCATGAACATCTGTAGAGCATTTCAGACACAAACCACAAAAAAACAAAAACAAAACAATAAAATGGCTCACTGGTTTTATTTTTTTTTCTTATATAACCCCTGTTGCCCATTTGTGTATATGCCCTGGGACATAATCAGCCTGACAGTGTCCAAAACATGCATGGGTGCTTATGCATACACACACACACATATGTACACACACACATACGCACGCACACACACACACACACACACACACGCACACACGCACACGCAGGACTCTTCCTTGGTAGATAGCCATCAACTTCCATTATTTCACCATCCAGGGTTTGGCCTTGGGAAATCTCTTCCATTCATGTTTGAGTTTTAACTGGCTTAGTCTTTTACAGGTAACCACAGCTGATATATCATGTCTAGGTTCCTCCTTAGAGTCTTGACAGACCTGACCTTACTTTATTTTAGGTGGTTTTTTTTTTCCAATTTTACAATTTTAATACCAGGAACCAATTTTCTTCTAAGGAGCAAACCTCAAATCAAATAAGAAAGCAGTTGGTTACGCAATAACAGCCATGCCACTATGTCACCAGTGGGCACATTTTGCCTAGCATGGTATTATAGCACGCAGGGTCCAGTGCTTGTACCAGATTGTCTATTTATGTCTTTTAAACTGCTCCGTAGTAGATAAAATGCAGGGTTCTAGAAAGTTCCTTTGTGCCTTACGTGGGTCTATACAGGTTGCAGATTTCTCCACCTTGTTTACGAATGGAAAATCTGGCACAGGAAGTTCCCTAAGCAATGTGTAGAATCAGCATCCTGCCTTCTAAACATGTCACGACATTTATTAGCCCGGTTTGAGTTGAAGGTAAGTTCCCATTTAAAAAGAAAAAAAAAGTCTCTGTAATGATTAGCAAGGGCCTAGTATAATTTAAGGTATTCTTTGGAGTTTATAAATATAGCCTCATAAAAAGCCAGAATATAAGGAAACTGTGACTTTAAGTCATTAGAAGCCCAATGGTTTGATAAAATAACAGGAAACAGACAATTTATTATGAGCAGTCTCAGTAGCTCTGGATTATCTATAAAACTTTTACGGCCTTTCCCAAGTGGCAAGAAGCCATAAAACTTGCCTGAATGAGGGACTTGTTAATTTACTTGTTAAAGCAAATTAAAAATTTATAAGTGCTTTTAGGTAAATGAGATCTCCTCTCATTGCTGCCCTTGCGGGGCCCTGGAATCCTAGGAGGGGAAAGCGGCTATGCTCAGACACCACCGCAGAACAATAAAAGCTATTAAATTGTACCAGTTTATTACAGCCAAGCGCTGCAGCTGTTGCCATGGCTAGCTGTGATGTACTGGCGGTTTACAGCCTGGGGTTGCACTAGGTTTTCTTTCTTATTCAAAACAAAAATAGGAAAATTAGGGGGAGGGAGTGAAAAGCTATGTAAGAAGGTTGTAGTTGACTTTGATTACCTGCATCTGGTATTCAGGTCATGCCTCCTTTTTCGCCTTGACCTTACCAATCCACAGGTTGTGACCTGTTTTTGTTTTTTTCCTCTCTTTATTTCCAGATTTTTTTTCCTTTTAACTGCTGGCTGATACTTGTACATCCTTTTATGATGGGTTTGAATCACGTGGTCCATAGACCAAGGCCAGATCTTTTGACTGTTTATATCACTTTATTAACATCTATTGAAAAACAAATCTCAGTCTTACTTCCTCTCTTTTCTTTTCCCTGACTCCCTGGCACTTCCTCTCTCTTCCTCCTCCCACTGCCTACCTTCAAAGTCTAAGAAAGTGAACTGAGAAGGTGGCTTAGTCAAGAAAGCATTATGCTTGCCTTGCAAGAGCAAGGTTCTGAGTTTGTTCATACAGAAGATTTACTGTAATTAAAGGCGTGTGCCATGAGTTCGAGGCCAGCCTGGTCTACAAGAGCTAGTTCCAGGACAGGAACCAAAAAGCTATGGAGAAACCCTGTCTCGAAAATCAAAAAAACAAAAAAAACAAGACTTACTGTAATCCCAGTGTTCAGGAGACAGGGACAGGCTCTCCAGTCCTGCTTAGAGAGTTCCAGGCTGCTGAGAGACCAAGACTCAGGAAACAGTTATGAGAAAGAACACTGAGGGTGGCTATGCTGAAGAAGTCATGGGCTTAACACACAGCAAGACCAATGCAAACACAACACACAGAGTGGTAGAAAGGAGACTGTTTACATTTTCCTGAGTGCAGGGTATTTTGATGGTTGTACATGTTACTATCTTCCCAGAGAAGTTACTATGAAGCTAATACAACTAAGCATGGTAGCCGAAGAAAGCCATACCTAGGGATACACACTTGTAATCAATGGTATTGAGACAGGAGGATCCCTGGGACTCACTGGCCAGCCAGCCTCAGCATACAAGGTGGATGGCTTCTTAGGGACCTCTGGTCTCCACGTGTACACATACAACGTTTACATCTAACCTGTTGATATTTGTAGGACAGAAAAAGTATGTATATCAATTATTGACCCTTCTTAGAGTAAAAATGACTGTTATTTCACAAGCATATTTAAATTTCAAGATTTATCTGGAGAAGTCATATTATAAATATTTTCTTGTGGTACTATTTCTAGTCACTATGTAGAAAACATTTCATTAGCATTCAGAATGTAAATGATAAAAAAAATGTATGGCCTAGTATCATTATCTGTTCATCTGACAAAGCCTAGGATCACAGAAAAAAAAAGTATCAGCTGAGAAATTGCCTTTATCAGATTGAGCTGTAGGCATATTCATAGTAATATCCTGATTGCTAATTGATACAGGATGGTCCAATTCACTGTGTGCAGCATCATCCCTAGTCAGGTGGTCCTGGGTCCTACAAGAAAGCTAGCTAATAATTCCTTGTGAGACAGTGAGCCTGTAAGCCTGATTTCTGTATAGTTCCTGCCTTGAGTTCCTTTTTGTTTTTTCTAACTGGTGGATTTTGACTTTGAGTTGTAAGCCATAGAAACCCTTTCTTCCCTATGTTGCTTCCAGTTTGTTTTTCCACACTAACAGATAGGAAAATAGAGCGTCATTGATATAAACTTTTTTTTTCTCCATATTCACCTGTTGGCCCCTTACATATGCAACCATATGTGTATTCCAAGGGAATTATATTTTTAAAAACATGTTGTTGGCATTAAGGCAGTACCAAAAATCAGTTAGAGGAGCATAAGTAAACGTGACAAACAAATTTATATTTTGGAGAGTATCCCAGAGCTATAGAAGGTCTTAGCCTTTAAAACATTTTTCACTATTCAATAATTTCTTCCAATAATCAGTTCTTCGTCTGGTTGGTCTTCAGTATTTGAGATATATTCCTATATATTACCGTCAAAAACTTTTTTATTATTTTTACTATATAATGTGTGTGTGTGTGCGCGCGTGTGCACATGTGTTGTATGGTGTATGTTTGGGTGCACATGCCCCATGGCTGCACCTGTGGAGGCCAGAGGCTGCCAATGCCTGTCTTCCTCTTTCACGTTCTACTGTATATCTAAGGTCTCTCTGAACCAGGACTTCTCTGACTAGACGAGACTAGACAACATTGGAAGATGAGTCCTGGAATCCTCTTGTCTCTGCTTCCCTTGCACTAGGGTTATAGGCATGTGTCTCCTCTCTTGGCTTTTTGTAGGAGTGATGATGGTCATCTGGTCTCCGAGCTTCAATACTTGTAGAGCAGGGTCTTCACTAACCGAGCCATGTTCCTCGTCCATAAACATTCTATAGGCACCAGTCATAGTTCCTTCCGAAGCGTCTCGCCGTCATTGATAGACTCAGCTGGAATAAGAGCTCATGATGATTGCACACATTATCGGTGTATGTTAGACTGTCTTCTGAACTGATTCTTAAATCCTTTATGGCTGAAATTTGTCTTTCGATTCACCCATAGCTCTGACCGCATAGCTCTGTGGGCTTAGAGAGCTTTGATGGCCATCCCATTCTTTTATTCGAAAGGATTAAGCTAAATTGTATGCGCAGAGAGAGTAGAGAGGTTGAAAAGTTTTAAAATAACAAGCAATAAACGATCCCGGTCGGAGGTCAATTGCTGAGGAGATCCAGGAAGTGTTCTAATGGGAAGTGTGAAACCCAAGGACAGCTGTGAGGAAGTTGGGGTAAGCTTTTGGAGGAAGTAGCAGTTCCTCAGATCTGTCTGCTTTTGAAAGAGTTCATGTGGAATTTTAGTGTATATGTGCACTCGTTAGTAATATTGATATATGTTGTATAATGATTGCTTAATTGCTAATTTTCCTACGCTAATTGATGTTTTTCTATAAAACCAAATTCTTGAGCTCTTTACATTTATTGAATGCCATCTGGCTTATGAATTTTCATAAGAACTGCCAAAAAAATAAATAAAATGTAAGAAAGAAAACGGTGCGGTATCCCCCCTCCTCCCATAAAACGGTGGAGGTGGGTCTCTAAAATGACTTTTTAAATGTTACTTTGGGGACTGTTTCTAGAGACTGAGAATTACACATATGCAGAGCCCGAGGCAGCTCAGCCGGTAGAGGGCTGGCATAGCTTGCACAAGGCCCTGAGTTCCATCCCCAGTAACAGATAAAGGAGGGTCTATGGTGCATGTTGAGACAGGAGCATCCTTAGTTTCAGTAAGGCCTAAGTTACGAACTAGAAAAGAATCTTAAGCATTACAGATTTTGAGTAAGAAATAAAAATCGATTTCATTTGATTATACTTTTCCCCATCTGTTTATTTTATTCCAATTTATTTCTTCAGATGACTGAGATAAATGAAAATTTACTCTTAATTACTTTCCCTCCCAACATGAGCCTTCCCCACTCCATAAATTTCTGTTAAAGAATTCATCAGTGACCATATGTATTATCCTGGTATTTGAGATTCTGAGGCAGGAGGATTACAAAGTGTTTAAGGCCCACTTCTTCCACATTGAGACCATTTTTCAAGCAAAAATGAGAACCAAAATGTTCAACTATTAAGTCATTATTTAAAGAAATTTTAAACAATATTATTCAATTTATTTTTCATTTTACCATAGTTAATATCTATTAATATTTAGCTTCATCAAATCATGTATTTATCATTCAGAATTGAAAGACATCATCATAGTACTACTAATGAAGATATATGATGATTATTTGTGTGACATAGTGACAGACACCTGTGATTGCAGCAACCAGCAAGGATGAGGCAGGAGCATCTTGCTGGCAAGAGGACATAGCAGGAGTCTTAGACACATAGACACACACACACACACACACACACACACACATAAACTCACTCACATTATGTGTTTGTACAGTTTCCCTTTCTCTGTTTCAGATATGCCAGAGTGATCGTATCTCAATTTACACAAATATTTGGTCACCAAATCAATCTCTGTATGCAGTTTTTACCCAGAGAAACAAGCTGCTTTTCTTCTTATTCTTCCTTTTTTTTTTTTTTTTTTTTTTTTTTTCGAGACAGGGTTTCTCCGTAGCTTTTGGTTCCTGTCCTGGAACTAGCTCTTGTAGACCAGGCTGGCCTCGAACTCACAGAGATCTGCCTGCCTCTGCCTCCTGAGTGCTGGGATTAAAGGCGTGCGCCACCACCGCCCGGCCAAGCTGTTGTTCTTGAATGCAATGTGTCTGTGTTACCTGTCAAATATGATATTACCTGTGGTGACAGAATACTATTTTGGAAATGAGTCTGAGTCTTGGATGAGAAAACCTTTCTACAAATAGGAGGTATTAATTTGTTTGACTCCACTTAGCCCTAAAGTGGTAAACAACTGCATGGGTACACAATAGACTCAAACTGAGGATACTGAACCAAGTGTGTATACATAGATCAATGATCCCTGTGTGTTCTAGGCTCAGCGTTCCTCTCCATCCTGAGCATTTTACTTTAGACCCTCGGATTTCTTTGTGTGTAAGGGGAACACCTTACTTCAGACAATGTATGCAGAGATTCTATCGGTTAACTTGTGGGAGTAAAGAAAATTGCTCTGCTGTTAAAGAATACATACTAGTCTTGTGATGGCAGATGGTTCACTACTGCCAGTAACATGAGTGTGAGGGTACCTCACACCCTCTTCTGGCCTTGTTTGGTATTGTGCACATGTGCATACACAGACACACATACTTAAATGAGTTATGTGCCGTTATTAAAATACCATGTTTTAGAAGACCCAACATTGACCCACACACGTTGGGTCATGTTGACACAAAATGAAGCCAGCTTACTGGTAACTGCTTGTCTTGTGTTACCCCTCCAGATGTGAGAATGTAGCACACCCTGTCCTCTGTCCTGTTATTCTGAAACTTGACTTCACACACGTCAAGTATCAGACACACGTAGAAGCTGCAGTCTGGACAGTTCCTGGGCAATTTGAATCACAAATTTAAGTGAGTTATTCAATCTTTGCATCTTTTCTGGTCATAGCCCAGTGAGGGATTTTGTGGTACATCAAAGTTGATACTGCATTCATTTGATTTCGTTTCTGGGTAGAAGAGTTCTCGACTGGAAAGTTGATTCTGTTAGCTTGCCAGAGTGTGTACATCAAAGCCATCATAAGAATAAATTTAAGCCTTATAGTGTACGCAGCTTCAGTACACATTGGTGAAATAGCCTGCTGATTGCTGATTACAAACAGTTGTTAATTCTCTACTTCACTAAATTCAGAGTGTAGAAACTTTCCTTAATAAAGAACAGATTGAGGAGATCCACGACCTCACTGTGTGGGAATTAATGGCAGATGCATACACTGGTAGTTAAAATGTTTCATTAGATGTTAATGTCTTGCTGTGTTTTTAATTGTTCAGGAATTAGCCTCTAGAATATTAAAACCATCTGTTTGTTATCATGATGAAACAGAATGCTTAAATAGTTATTAATTTGTGTTTCTTCTCTCTCTCTTTTTTGAGGAATAATCTGTAAAACTTTGATCCGTTTGGAGTGTTGGGAATTTGGAATGGGGAAGTAAAGAATTTTAAAGCGTACCCGTGCTTTGAATGACTGATTTGTCATTTTTTATATAAACCCAGTGTGTGTGTTTTGTATCCCCCCTACCCTTTTCTCCCTCTGCTCTCTGTAGAGAGTTTAAGACGCAGAAGCCAAGTTAACTCTTCCTATGATGCAGTGAGAAAGACCACAACTCTGTCTTCAACACTATATACCCTTTAGGTATGGTGTTGCATGCTTGAAATCCCAGCATTTGGAAGGTAGAGGTGTGTGGCTCTCAAGTTCAATGCCATTTTAAGCTATATGGGACCATATCTTAAAAAGATTTTCAGTCTGTTTGTATGGTGTTGTTTCCATATGCATGCAGAGCCTACAGAAGCCAGAACAGGGAAGCATAATCCCTAAATCGGGTTGTGAGCTGACTTGTGAGGGCTGGGAATTAAATCTGGGTCTTCTGAACCATCCCTCCCGTCTAGAGGTTAGACAGAGTTCCAAAGGAAAGAAAGTATTTTTTTTTCTTTTTTTTAAGTTTTAAGGTATCCATTGTTTTCTACTGTCCTCTGTGTCTTCTCTGAGAAGCTGAAGATGGCTGGTGCAGTTTTCAGCTCGTATGGGCAGTTTTCTTGACATAGACTTTTCTTTATGTCCAGAGCCCTCAGCCTGAGAACTGAGAGGTGTTCCTTAATGTGTACATTTGTGGTGCCCAGAAATAATGCGCAGCAGTCTCACATTTGTGTTATTTGGTAGAGACATTTTTTCTGGTTTAGATTGCATGACGCCTGAGTAGTATTTTGGAAAACACGGAGAAAAACCTGTGTTACCGTCATTGCTTCAGGAGCAGGGAACAGACTCTGCAGATGCCAGCCCTGTCCCCTGTGTTGAGAGCAAACATCTGTACATTCTTCCTGTCCCAGTTAGCTTTGTCATCCTGATGCAGCCTACATTCATCTGAGATCAGCGTCTCAATTCGGGATTGCCTTCATTAGACGTGACCATTTCTGTAAGGACTTTCCTGAAGTGACTTGATGTAAGAGGACCCAGCCCACCACGGGTGTCAACCACCCCTGGGTAGGTCATTCTAGGCTGTAGAAGAAAAGCAAGCTAATCCTGAGCCTTTCAGACAGCAAACAGTATCGCCCCATGGTTTCTGCTCCCAAGTTCCTCCTTGAGTTCCTGTCCTGATTTCCCTCAGTGACAAGGTCTGACCTGTAGGATGGAATTAATCCTTCCTCCTGAGTTTCTTCAGATCAGAGTGTTTTATCAAAGCAATAGGAAAGAAAGTTGCCTTCAGTGCTCTTGCCCTCAAAATGAAAAGCTCAACTAATGTTACCCCGAGTATAGCAAATTGCCACACAAGTGGGCCTACAGTGGGAAGAAATATCTCCCTCTACACGGGATACAGATTATACTTTCCAGGCTTCTAGTGCTAAGATTTGTCATTTTTCCCCTCGTAGTTAGGAACATTAACAAGTTTCTAATGAATTCATGCAGATCAGCTAAAATGCTAACAAGAGTTGGAAATTTTGCTTGAGTAGTGAGTCTTTTTCCATCCCATTGAAATGCTGTGTGTGTTGGGCAAGAATTCATGTTGCCTGGGAAGTTTATAGTTCTCCGTGTGTGATCTTCGTTAGTGTTAATTGTCAACTTCAGAGCATCTTGACTCACCTGGGAGATGGTCCCCTGCCGCCTGCCTAAGGGGGATTATCTTCATTATCTCAATTGGTCTCTAATCCATCCTTAATTGTGGGCAGTACCATTTCCTGATTAGGGGTCTTGGACTGTGTCAAATGGGTATAGAAAGCTGATCATAGGCATGTTCTGTTTCCTGGCTTTGGATGCCCTGTAATGTGTTCCGTCAAGCTACTACTATCTTGATTTCCCTACCATCATGGATTATATTCCCGAAGTATGAGTCACAATAACCCCCCCACCTCTAGTTACTATTGTTGAAGTATTTCATCATGTCAGCTGGGGTGAAAAAGGAAAACCAAAATACTGCATACACTCCCTATACCTCCTTGCCTATAAGTTAAGACTATATATTATCATCTTCTGTGCATTATTTTACCTAGGTTAAAGCTGGGATGTATTATTTAACTTTCCATTTTCTGAAACAGTAAGATATCACTACTGTGTGTCTCTGAGCCTCTGGCCATGGTCCCTTAGATGCCAGGGCTAGTAAGATCGTGATAGATAGAAGCCAGTATAGGGTTTGAGGACCATCCTTCCTTACTGTTTAAAGGACTCCTTGTAACTTCAGAGGTAATTCAGTTAGTATTTTTTGAGGAATGTGTGTTTCCCAGTTCACTTAAACTTGTCTGTAATATGACAAGAAAAATCTTCTATTATCTCCATTCAAAAAGTTTCTTAGGGCATTAGTTTTTCTTTTTACTTGTATAATCGATTGAGTTACTTTTGTAAATATTGCCATTAATATTCAGCAATTAGCATTTGATTGCACAATTTTACTTGTGGGGAAACAGGGCCTTACGTAGTTAATGCTGGCCTTGAACTTGTTTTTTAGATAAAGATGGTCTGTAACTTCTGATCTTTCTGTCTCTCCCTGGCAAATGCTGGTATTCCAAGAACATGCCGCCATGACTAGTTTGGTATGTGCTAAACTAAGTTTGCAACACAGGGCTTCTTGTGTGCTAAGGAAGACTCTGATAACCAGATACATCCCTAGCCCCATAAGCAGACTTGTTTTTTTTTTCTTTTTCTTTTTCATGGTGCAAAGTATTGAGTCTAGATACTCACACATGGTAAGCAAGAGTTTATTGAGCTACATCTCCTCCACCTTGCAGTACATGTTTTTGAAGGTGTCTACCATTGTAAGATATATAAGAAAAAAATATTACAGCTGGGTTTAACTATAACAAAACAAGAAAAGAATCTTTAAAAAGAAACTGTTATTAAAGTAAATCAGAACCTTAAATGCCTCATATCATCTAAATTATTAGAGTAGCAATCTTGTAATACTTAGACATGTAATACTTAGAGAACCATTAACTTCTTTTAGTGGTTTTTGACCTTTTGCAGAACAAGTATTTTTAAAAATCTCAAATGCCAGAAGTATGATTTCTTAACCTAACAGTAATTATATGCTACTTTTCCATTCATTTTTACTATACCTGATTCTTTGAAATAACTTAAATTACACATGGTCGCTGTTTCCAGAAGAAAGACTGAGTTAACTCTTGTACATCTCTCTTCACTTTACCTGCCCGTGAGCCTACTGGCACATATCAGGAAAATAGCCTTTCATAACTCTGGAATCTCTAGCACTCAGATTATCAAGCAGGCGTTAGGACCAGGTCTCTCTCTGTCCAAGAGCCAAGTGCATGCACAAAGGTAGGTACATGCATGAAGCCATATAAGAACATTGGGTGATGTAGACTGACCTGAAAGGCATGCTGTCCCATAAGCTTCCTTAGATATGGGACAGAATTTGGAATGGAAAGGTTACCAGGCAAGGGTTAGCTCTTCTGCATTGCTACATCCTTCAAGGACAGGGTGGGGACTCAATGCCCGTCATGGGTGGAATCCTAGAGATTTGGCCGCAGCACCTTTTATACTGGGTATGCTGGTGGAGGCCTAGAATTTCAGCACTCAGAAGATACAGGCAGTAGGATAAGCAGTTCAAGGTCAAACTGGGCTGCACTTGAAGATGACACCTATAGGAGACCCTGTCTCAAATCAAAAAACAAAAACAAATGAGGAGCAAGCATAGAACTCTGGACTAAAACCTGGTCGTGAGTGGCCATAGGAATATTCATTTAACCACTCTAGTAGGTTAGATTTTATTTATCATTAAATGGACCTGATTTTATTTGTAACAAGTTAGACAGGTTGTAGAGCCCCTTGCCCTGAGTTCTCGCAAATGTCTTTGGCATACTTTTGAACAACTTGACAGAAGTAACCTTAAGACAATGCAGGGACAAAAGCCTCACTGGTGTGGGTCAAACACAGAGTCAGTGACACGTGATAACCTTTCAGGTTTAAAAAAAGAAAAATGAAAGAGACGTTCAGTTTGATAGGTTCTTTGTATTTTTTTACTGTCTTAACCTCTGTGATGGGAAAAATGACACCCAGCTGCTTGTATCCTAAAGAGAAGGATTGCATTCATTTACTAGTGCTACTATAACAAACAGTACAGTCTGTATCTTAGAAGGTTTTATATTTTCATACTCTGGAGGCTTACAGTCCAAGTTTGAAGCCAGGGATGCATCTCAATGGTAAGTAGCTTACTTAGCCTGTGCAAGAGCCTAAGTATACTCCATCCCTGGAATAGAGAAAAAGAAAAATCCTACTTTTTTTTCTTTGTTTGTTTTGTTCTGTTTTGCCATTTGGACATCTGGTGGGCCTATGTGCTTGTTTTTGTGGGTGACTGCCTTCTTGCATGGCACTTCTCCTGTGTTTGGGGATCCTGGTAACTCTCTCGGTGTTGCCTTTATTTCTTCTTATTTGGTGCACTGGTCAAAATAGATTACTGTGTGCTTATTTTCATCCATGTTCTTCTTTGTAAAAGAATTCCATAGACTGGAGAAATGATCAGCAATGGGTGTTCATTAGGTTTATGGTTCTGAGGCTGGGATGTGTCAGGGTGGGCCAGTACGTGGTGAGGGCTCTATGGTTATATCCTAGCATATGGAAGTGGATTGAGAACAAACCAGGTGGAGAGAGGGTTCGAGGGGCGGGACTCGCCACATCCCTACTCCATCAGTAGCTCTGTCAATCAGAATGTGGGTGAAGTGAAGAGCCCTTGTTACCTAACCACCTGTATGGGTTACTTTCCCAATGCTGTGGTAAAATACCCAGGCACAAAAGGCATCTTAAGGAGAACATGGTTCATTTTGGATTATAGCTTCTGAGGACAATAGAGTCCATAATGATGGAGAGTACGTGGCTGTAGGGGCATGAAGCAGAGAGATCACATTTCATCTGCATACAAGAAGCAGGTAAAGAGAATAGCAAATGGGGGGATGCTGTGAACCCCCAAAGTCATACCTAAGCCATATGCTTCCTACCTCATGGACCTATGTTCTAATGGTTCCATAATCTCCTCAAATAGTATAGCCAAGTGGTAACTGAGTGTTCAACTGTGAGAAATTATGGGGTGCCATTTGTCATTCAAACTATAGCTTCACCTGTCAAAAGGATTGATCCGATGCTTAACTTTCCAGTGAGTGATGTTTGGAGGACACATTTTTACTCTGAATGCCACCCCAGTGTCCTCTTTGAACTTAATCACTCCAATTAGTACAATCCCCTTCTGAAGTACTAAGGGTTCATCTTTATTTGTGCGTTTTGGGGAACTAGAAGTCTATAACATAGGATCCAAAATATTCTAGAGCCTACATCTTCACCTCCACATACCAATATTTTAAAAATGATTGATCATAGGAGTTCCAACACTAATTGAGCTCTGTCTCCACAGAGGTGATACAGCTTTTCATCAAAGAGTCCTTCAGTGATATGAGCTGCACACAGTTATAACTTACAAAAATGACTGTGGACAGAGAAGGAACTGTCCGTGTAATGAGATTTTTATTTTTGATCTGATTTGAAATGAGCTCAGTCCAAAACTATGGCAAGATGGAAAGAAACTTTGTGTCAACGTTCATATCATAAAATTTTTGATAGCTGTCATCCCAAGTATTTTATATTATAACAAGCTCTATATACTCTTGATTTTTCAATTAAAAGTGATGTGGGGCTGGAGAGATGCCTTGGGAGTTAATAGCGCCTGCTACCCTTCCAGGTGACTGAATTTCAATGCCCGGCGTTCATATCAGGTGGTTCACAACTACTTGTAGTGCCACCTTAGGAGGATCTCATGCCCTCTCTGGCCTCTGTGGGTACTCACATGCCCACATACAGACATACATGTAGACACACATATACATAATAGTAAAATAAATCTTTAAAGCAAGGATATACAATGATGTATTGTGTTTTCTATACATTTGATTATACTTGATTTAGAAAGCTTTATTATACAGATTTTTAAAAGCCAGGCATTTTGATGCACATCTTTAATCCTCGGCCTTGTGATGTTTAGACTGGAGGATCAGAAGTTCAGGGTGGTCCTTGGTTACATACTGACTTTGAGAACTGTGTTTTAGAACACACACACACACATTCACATACACTCTGTATCTTAGTACTAAAGTAGAGATGATAGTTAAACCTCATGGAACAATCTCAACAATGAAGTCCTAGATAGTCTGATTTCATCTGCACATCTGTTTGCCCTCCTTCTAACAATTCTGTTCTCAATGTGTTTGAGAAGTGCAACTCAGTCATCCAGGGCTTTTATCCATCATTGTTGCAAAGGTACCTTTTTACTGAACACCACACTATAAACAAAATTTCCTTAACAACAGAATTCAGCCTGTCTTAATAATCTCTGAGTTTAGAAATATTTCTTCCATTCAAATTAAGTGCCAAGGATGCTCGATCTGGCTGAGGTGTTTTCCCTGTCTTTTCAGCTCAGTTCTTCCCTCCTTTGTCTTGAATTAGCTTTTGTGTAGGGAAGTGCCTGAGAACCTCACCTCCCGCTGTGTCTGCAAGTGTCTGATTAATGATTAGAATTTGAGTGATGTGGAGAGGCTGCAGTGTCTAAGTCCAGATCCACATCACCTTTAAGAGCTGTTTCCTGCTCTCCTCTGCATCTCTGTCATCTCTAACATCTTTGTGAACCTTAGATGAATTCTTTGGAATGTACATACATACCTCTAATTTCTTGTCAAGATAAGAACCCATTCAAATCACTTCTTAGGCTGATAGAGATTTCTCTGTTTTGCTCCAATCCATAATATGTCATAATATATGATGTTTTTTACCAATATATTTCAAAAGTGCTTTGAGTTATTACCTTCATTTTTCTGCTACTATACAATCTTGATCAAACTGTTACCATATTGGAACATGGAATTTGAGGTAACTTGAATCTGCACTCACAGTCTTTGTTCCCTTGTATTTGCCTCTAGAATGTGTTGTGTCTCATTGCTTTGGATGTAAGAGTTGTGTTTCTCCATCATCCTTGTTAAGGGAGTTGTGTACTTCCTGTACTGCGCTTCTGTGACTCCTGATGTGTGATGGAACTTCTGCCCTACCTGCTGGTAGGATGTGGGCATCGGTCAGATCACTCTGATTGCCTGATTGCTTATGTTTACAATTCTGTAGTGAAATTGATCTTTGCTTACTTTCCTGTCTTTATTAACCTGCTATCTTTTCAACTCTGAAATCCATTGAACTGCTTTACACGTTGAATCATGTATGTTTTGGGCTAATAGAAGCAGTTTTGTAGTTTTTAGTGTCTGAGAGGTATCAGTATCCAAGTCACGTGTAGGCACCTCACCGAAACAGTGTTCAGAACTTTCTTCTTTCCTCGCCTCCCCCTCGCCTTTTCCCACTGAACCCAGACTCAGGTGATCTGGTAAGACTGGTTAGCCACTAAACCCTGGTGATGCTCCTGTCTCTGTGCCCTAGCACCGGAATTAGAAAGGCATGCCCCTATGCCTTGCTTTCTACTTAGGTGTTTGGGATTCCAAATTAGGTCCTCATGCCTGCGGGGCAAGCCCTTCTCCAGCTGAGCCTGGCACCAGCCCCCTCACATTCTCATTTTTATTCATCCCTTGACTTGTGTTGCCTATATTCATAGTGAGGCTTCCTACCTCAGTTCACCCAGTCTAGAAAGTTCTTTACACACATGCCCAGAAGTTTGTCTCCTAGGCAGTTCTAAATCCCATCAAGTTGACAATCAAGATTAACCATTCAGTCATTAATAACAGTTGGCACACTCCTGAGATCACAGTTCCAGAATACAGAGAACATGTTTTCCACAATGAAATCTAATGAAAAGGAAACTCGGCCTCTTGTGTTTTATAAAAGATAATTCCGTTGATAGAATTACCACTACCCAAGCCGGATACTAACTCCCTCATTCTGTTTAGTTTGCTCTAATTCAGTTGCCTCCTGTGAAATTAGAGAAGGGGCTATAGAAATTTTCACATAAACACAATCATAAGACTGGAAAGCTTGCTAGTCAGGTTTCTCACTTGCCTGTGTTACAGCAAAAGCCTTCTAATGCTGGCCACCATGGATGCTGGGACAAATCAATGCAACCGGATTGATTTTTCTCAGGTCTTTAAATGTTTAAGCTCACACCTGGCCTTTGTGTTGTCTCCTGCTTGTAGGTAATAGCTGGGAATTCCAGGTGAAGGATTACAAGTTCTCAGCTACTTATGCTACCCACAAATGATCCGTTGGTTGCGGTTGAAAATACTGGTTTGAAAATGTATTCGTGGGATTAGGAATGAGCACGTCTTCCCTGAAATCTTGTGGTTTAGCTTTAGTGCTTAGGGTAGTCAGTCCGTGTCTTTGAAATATTGAGCTGGCTGACAGCTTAAAATCCTAAGTTTCCTTTAAACTTGAGCAGGGCTTTGGAGGAAAAAGGGGTGGCACGGGGGGTGGGGGAATGGATTTTATGTTCAGCTCTCCAAACAGAATTCACTTAAGTGTGTTTGCCGCCAGGGCCTGGGGAATGCAAGCCAGCTGATTCCCTGCCTTCCTCCTTGGGTTCTGCCCTCAGCCCAGATCAACATTTAGTCAGATAATTGACATTGGAGCCTCTGAGGTCTGTTGTAGGCCTTGTTATAAAATCATTTTCCTTTCATAAAGAAGCATGGAAGAGGGACAAGGTACAATGTCCAGGTTTAGTTAAGCTAAGTTTGTATAAGGAATAGTCCTTGATACTCTTTTATTTTAAAGTACAATTTTTTGCTAGTGAGCATGCATCCCTGCATATGGTGGGGAGAGAACAACTTTCAGGAAAAGGTTCTCTTCTACCGTGTGGATTCAGGGAATTGAGTCTTACAAGACCCGCCACCACCCCAGACATGCTGAAGTCCATGGGGATGGTAATACACTACAGAATTGTGACTGTGTTCTCTGCGATCCTCTGCCTGGGCACTGAGCATTGAACCAGCAAACAGCAATAGAATCAGGAATTTGGGTCCTAGATTTTGGCCCAACTCTGAGGTTTTTTGTTGTTTCTTCATCCATGCTTTAAAATGGTTCTGCCTACCACTGTGAGAGAATCAGTTAAATAATACATCCTGTCTTGTCTTGCTTTTGAGATGGGACTCAGGTACTCCAGACTGACCTTGAACTCATTGTGTAGCAAGGATGACCTTTAACTAATGGTAACCCTGCCTCCACTTCCCCAGCACTGGGATTACAGATACGTGTGTTACCGTGCAGTGTTTTCACAGTGCAGAAGGTCAAACCCGGACTTTTGTACAATTATTCTATGAATGAGCTATATTGCCAGTCAAGAATGAGAGTTCTGATGCCACTTATGAATCAGAGTATATGCTCCACATGCAGGTTTGATGGTCAGTGTGGCTGTTGCAATAGTACTGATTCCGGCCAAGCTGGTCCAGCTGGTAAAGGCAGTTTCCACCAAGCTTGTTGACTTGGGTTTCATTCCTGAGATCCACGTGGTTGATAGAGTGCTTGCCTTGTATGTGCAAGGCTCCTGTGTTCTGTGTTCAGTCCCCAGGACTACGTAACCCGAGTATGATAATACCTGATACCTCTAATCTAAGTCACCAGAAGACAGATACAGGAAGATCAGAATTTGACAGTCACCCTTAGATACATAACGACTTTTAGGTCGTTCAGTCACATGAGTCTCTGTCTCCAAAAAAGGCGGTGTGTGTGTGTGTGTGTGTGTGTGTGTGTGTGTGTGTGTGTGTGTGTGTGAGAAAGAGAGAGAGAGAGAGAGAGAGAGAGA
>NC_022010.1:25504303-25543568 GCF_000317375.1 Microtus ochrogaster
CCACACACACACACACACACACACACACACACACACACACACACACACACACACCCATATGTTTTATAAGCTTAAGCTAAGTAGAACGTTAAGGCTCAGGACTTTAAATTGGCAAGGCTCCTAGTGCAAAGCTCATGAGTCATCATGATATTTGTGTGTGTTTGCAGATGTCTCTGACTTTCTCCTGTCTTGCTTTTCTCTGTTCCTTTCAGCTCAAGCCAGG
The DNA here is from genome assembly GCF_000317375.1 of Microtus ochrogaster. Classification (NCBI taxonomy): domain Eukaryota; kingdom Metazoa; phylum Chordata; class Mammalia; order Rodentia; family Cricetidae; genus Microtus; species Microtus ochrogaster. The sequence continues at coordinate 25,504,527 of NC_022010.1, forward strand.
ACAGAACAGCTGCAGGGACAGTGACAGCGAAAGCGGTAGTGGAGAATCCAAGGGTTTCCACCGGAGCAGCTCTCGTGAGAGGCTCAGCGATGTAAGTGTGAAATGCCTCAGACCACTCCTGGACCCCCATACCCTCCCGGTGCAAGGATCCTGCACCCCGTTCAGATGGCTCACTCGCTGGGAGCATTGTTAGGCTTGCTCTCTTGGTATATGTGTTTGTATATGTTTATGACTTACTTTGTCATTTCAAAATGAATTCTGATAAATTATAGGGGTTTCAGAAATGGCTAATGAAAGTGCTTGCTGTTCAATCCTAAAATCAGAGTTCATATTCCCAGAACCCAAGTAAATGCCAGGTGTGCATAGGACCCTTCCTGTTATCTCAGTGGTTAAGAGACAGAGATAGTGAATCCCTTCAATAAGCTGGCTTTTTAGTATCGCAACAGTAGCCAGCCCATTGCTCAGTGCGAAACTTTGCCTCAGTGACTAGAGATTAGGACCTGAAGAGGAGACCCCGGAGTGCCTAAGAGCACTGACTGCTCTTTCAGAGGACCCGGGTTTAACTCCCAGCACCCACATGGGCACTCAAAGTCATCCGAAACTACAGTCCAATGGAATTCTATACCTGAAGGTAAAACGCCAATGCACATAAAATAAAAGTAAAATGCGTGATTGAGGGGGATACTCAGTGTCAGAGTCAGCCTCCATCCCCACATGCACGTGTGCTCCCACAACTGAGAACACACGTAGACACGTGTACATACACATGAACATACAACATAAACACTGAAAAAAAATAAAATGAAAGTGGAGATACTTTTTCCCTAGGAAATAAGAGGTGGGCCAGCGAAATGACTCAGTAGTAAGGGTCCTTGCTAGTAAGGCTGAAGATTCCCCAAACTGACAAGGTGGAAGAAGATATTCCTGAAATTTGTTCTCTGCCTTTCACCTGCACATACTGTGTTTTAGTTAGGGTTTCTATTGCTGTGAAGAGACACCATTACCATGGAAACTCTTATAAAGGGAAGCAGTTAACTCTGGTGTCTCTTTGCAGTTCAGAGGTTCAGTCCATTATCATCAAGATAGGACATGGGGGTATGCTGGCAGTCATATGCGTAGCTGAGAGTCCTACATCTTGGTTTGTAGGCAACAGATAGTGGTCTTAGACAAAGGACAGTATTTTGAGCATATATGACACTTCAAAGCCCACCCCATAGTGACACACTTCTTCCAGCAAGACCACACTTCCTCCCACAAAGCCGCAAGTCCTCATAGTGCCACTCCCTTCTGGGAGCTCTTTTCTTTCAAACCACCACACTATCATACTTGCTCACCCACACTAAATTCATAAATCAGTCAAACCAAAAGAACTAGCAATATTTTTATGAGACTAGCAGTCAGTCAGTACCATACCTGCAAGATGACATCATGTTGCTATGTTATGACCCTTAGTAATTTATACCTTGGAATCCTGTAACAATCCATCTCTGCTTGTTTTCTTATCTTAGGATGAGTTATCTGTCCAGTCAGGGTAGATGCCTCTCTTGGCAAGAGAGAGAATTATTACTAATTTTCCTAACAGATTTCAAATTGGAAAACCTTGTTAAAAAAATGACTGAGGTCCTGGATGTGCCTGTTCTCCTGTACACCTGGCTCCTATGCACCTGCAGGCCAGGTCCCTTCCACCCTTCGGTGTTACCAAGGATAGCAAGGTCTCCTTTTGGCTTCATAGCCTCCTTAACAAAAGAAGTTAGACAGGGAATCAAAAGGCATTTCAAGTACTATTTTGCTAGATTTTAAGGGAAAAACAATATAACAGACAAGATGTCAATCTCTGCCGCTGCTGTAACTTAACTTAGGGGTCCAGGCCTGTGGTGTAACAAACCAGGTTCAGTTACTTATTCTAAGTTAAGTCAATCAGCAGAGCCAAATGAATAATAAAAATCAGAATTAGGAGATTTATTTGATATGTTCACATAAGGAGGAAGAGATACAGCACTTCCTCCCAATGCTTGAAGGTAAGTTTTTGATAGAAGGCAAGAAATTTGCATAATCAAGCAGTCTAGCCACGTGTGGATCCCATTTGCTCCGGTCTCTTCTGCAAGGTCACCTGTCAATCTCTCTTCTGGCAGGCTTGTTCCTCCTCTAGCTACCCCGAGGGCTTTATAGGCCTTCATAATCCCAGAAGGAGATTCCTGGGGAAATTCTAATCTCTTGGGGTCCATTCTTGCAATTGTTGGATGACCTACAAGGGGAGCACAAGTGTCTTGTTAGGACTCATTGATTCCTGCCAGACAGGCCTTTACACGGCCTGGAGGAGGGAAGTGCGGAGAAGGAGAAAGCCCTGTGTTTTGCAAGCAGCCACATGGATAAAGGAGAGAGGAGGCTTCAAAGAGACAGCGAAAAGCCCAGGGAAAGCCCGCTTAGCCTTTGGCCAGTATCCAAAAAAGGGGATAAAGGAAAGTAAAACAAAATGTCTTGTTTTTTTGAGGCCTGTCTCAGAAAAAAATGGGCAGGCAGAAGCTGTACCAAGAGGAGGCTTCTGGGAAGGGAAAGTAGATTATCTCATTAATAGGATAATAACCTCTTCCATCTCCTGGGTAGATGTGCTACCCAGGGCTAAAGATGGAATTTAGAACAAAGCCCAGGTACCTTCACCTTTCTGTGAGGTAGTTTAAAATCTTAGGGATGTCAAAGCCGGTGTTCATGTTTCAAAGGAAAGAAGCTGTAGGGTCCAAAGCTTCTGTAGCCTGAGGCTGCAGTAGTAATTCCCCTATTTCTCCTGAAATCCATCCACCCTGCTTTGGACTCTCCTGGTCCTCCTGGATCTATTTTATTGTCTGCGCCAGAACCGACTGCTATAGACTCTTTAGGCTCCTTCCCTCACTTGTCATTTTAGCACTGTTCAGGCCCCATCTTTGCCCCTTTGAGAAATACTTGGATGCTGTCCTGAAATACAGGCTTAGGGGAGAGAAATTTTATTTCATGATGTCAAGAAGCAACATTAATCGAGTTACGTGCAAGGTGTGGGGGTGTGCAAAGGAGAGAAGTTTTGAGTCTCCAACGTTACAAAGCAGTAGAGGTCCGATAGCGATTATGTGTGTGATCGGTCCTTTACCCTGTTCTCCCCCCTTCTTTCAATCTCAGCAACAGTAGTTACTGGCAACAAGGTGGTGTGTTGCAGAGGAAATACTAGAGATTTCTCATCAAGGAGAAAGAGGCATTATACGTTTGCTTTAAATGTTACAAGCAAGGAATAATGTGTGTGTGTGCATTTATTTCATTTTGTATGTCAAAGTATTCATGTGTGAATGGGTTGCATATGACTTGACTTGTGTGTGGAGGTCAAAGGACAACTTGGGCAAGTTGCCTCTCTCCTTTTACCATATGAGTGCCAGTAATTACTCAGGTTCCCAGATGTGGAAGCAAGCCCCTTTATCTACTGAACCATCTCACCAGCCCACATATGATTTTTAAGGACATATATGTTAAGAATCTGTATCTCAAACTGTTTTTAGTAAGCAATGTCCACTAAAACAAAATGCTGCAGATAGCTTTCCCATCCCAGGTGACCATACTACATATCTAACACCATTCCTCGGTATATAATACTGCATTGTTCTGACACATTTCACACATGTCATCATGACCTCTGGTCATTCCATCTGCTGATACTGCATTGCCCTGACTCACTTCATAGGCTGATTCTTCGTTATCCCGGCTCTCATCGTCACTGTTCTGTTGCTGAGAAAGGACACCATAACTAACGCAACACTTATGAGAAAAATTATTGAATTCCGGGCTCATTCACAGTTTCAGAGGCTTAGTTTATTTTCATGGCAGCATGCAGTCATGGTGGTAGAGAAGTAGGTGAGAGCTTCATCTTGCTTTGAAAGCAGAGACAGAGTGACAGAGAGACACTGAGTCTACCGTGGACTTTTGAAACCTCAAAGCCCAGTCCCAGTGACTCACTTCCTCTAGTCAGGTCACACCTCCTAATCCTTCTAATTATGTCATAGAATTCTATGTACCCTTTAGTGACCAAACATTCATTCATATGATCCTGTGGGGGCCATCGTTATTTAAACCACCACACTGACCCATTCCATCTGATAATAATGTGTTACACTGACCTCTTCTATATATTAGTGCTGAATGACCCATTTTACATGACTCTGTGTATTACTCCACCCTATTCTTTAGGTCCAAATACATCACCCTGACACGTTCCATGTGATGGTACTGTGATAATGTTACATTTCCCTGTATCAACCAAAGTAGACAGCACCAATACATAAGTTTTTTCCCCAACACTTTCAAGGAACTTAGTTGTTTGGTGTGTGGACATTTTGCATTCTCAGAAGAATTAGCAGGAGTAAGCAAAGCCATTATTTTTGCAGCATTCCTTAATATATTGTTAAATAAGAAACACTCTCTTTGACTGTGAGTGAAATTCTGGATATAATAATGGTAGTTTCTTGCCGGGCGATGGTGGCGCACGCCTTTAATCCCAGCACTCGGGAGGCAGAGGCAGGCGGATCTCTGTGAGTTCGAGACCAGCCTGGTCTACAGAGCTAGTTCCAGGACAGGCTCCAAAGCCACAGAGAAACCCTGTCTCGAAAAACCAAAAAAAAAAAAAAATAATAATGTTAGTTTCTTGATTTATGATAGAATTATACAATCTTGAAATGGTAAGCGCTCTCTGACCTAAATTTCAAACACTGAATGCTTACTTAGGTCTTCTGGGATTTTGTTGTATGATTTGTTTATATTTGTTTTTGTGTTTTGTAATCCCGGTTAGAATAAAACTTGCTGTTAGCCACGGATGAGCTTGAGCAACTGATCCTCCTGCCTTAGCCCTTCAAGTTCTGACAGACATTTCTTCCCATACCCACCTTGTGCTTTTAGTATGAGGGTTTACTGACTCTGTAAGTATTCCAGGTTTACCTAATCAGACTTGAGTTATAAATTTTACCAGTGGTTTTCAGCCTTCCTAATGCTGCGACCCTTTAATACAGTTCCTCAGGTTGTGGTGACCCCAAATATAAAGTTATTTCATCAGTCCTTCATGACTGTAATGTTACTACTGCTATAAAGTCTAATATAGATATCTGATATGCAGGATGTCTCAGCCCCCTATGAAAGTGTCGTTTCTCCCCAGAGGGGTCACAACCCACAGGTTGAGAATGACTGGCTTACAGGATGGAAACCTGGTTAGTTTAGGATAGTCATCAATTTCAATGGTAGTTGGGTGCTTTTTCCATTTTACCTGTTGTGGCTTTCATAGATATAAATCCCAGCCTCTGCACAAAATTGCCAAAAGTGAAATCAAAAATGAATCAGTTAACACAAACCTATAAGACAAGATAATGGAATTCACAGAAGAGAATAGATAAATCTTCATGAATTGTGCCTTTGCCATTGGGTTGTTTAAGGTGCGACACCAAAAGTGTGACCAGCAAGAAGCCAAGAGATAATTTGAACTTCAGAGGGAGTGATCGTGAAATGGGAAGGACATTGTGTACAATGGGAAAAACATACCTGATAACTGTTTATTATCCAGCATGCAAAAAATATTACTGTATTTCAACAGTAAAAGGACAGTCTGTTTTAATGTTACCCTGGGAGCTTGAACTGCTGTGTGTGCAAAGGAGACCTCCAGAGAGTTGCTGAGTGTGTGGGAAGACTCTCAAAGTCCTTCACCCTTAGAGAAGCAAATTCAAAGTAAAACAAGAAGCCTCGAGACAGCTCAGTGTTCATGAACTTACACTGTTCTTCCAGAGGCCCAAGAATGATGTACAGTGTCCATCTTGTGTATTTACAGTTACCTTAACTTCAGCTCGACTCAGGCACCTGTACTCATCTCCACATACCCGCTCCAACATACACATCAATTCAAAATAAAAATAAAATCTTTTTAAAAACTGAAGAATCAATTTACTCATAATAAGATTGCTATAACATAAGCAGAAAAATAAAAGATGTCACTTGCATGGAGAAGTTGATACACTTATATGTTTCTGACAAGAGTATAAAATGGTATGGCCTCTGAAGAAAACAGTTTTGGTAGGTAATAGAAGGCTAAAATATAAAGGTTCCCTATGAACTATTAGGTCCATTCTTCAGCACATTGCTGAAAAGATGAAAAACGAGAGTTTATATTGAGTTCTCGGGCTCTGTATAACAGCCCAAGAGCATAACAACCTGTTTGTCTTTCAAGAGAAGAAAAAATAGAGGCAATATGTCGTATATACACAAAAGAATATAGGCAGTCACAACAAATTCTGGCTTGTAATATTGTCTTAATTTGCTTTCTATTGCTATGATAAACTACCATCACCATAAGCAACTTGTACAGGAAAGGGTTTATCTTACAGCTTATAGTCCATCATGAAGGGGACTTGGAGGCAGGAGCTTAAGCCGAGGCCATGGAGCAGTGCTGCTTGTTGCTTTTGCTCATCATGGTTTGCCTAGCCTGCTTTCTTATATAACCCAGGCCCACTTGTCTAGGTGTAGCCCTGCCCACAGAGGGCTGGGCACTCCTGAATAAATAAATCATCAATGACGATAATACTCCCACACACTTGCCTGTAATCCATTCCAAAAGAGGCAGGTTCTCATTGAAGTTCCTTCTTCTCAGATGTCTCTGGCTTGTGACAAGTTGAGGAAGAAAAAACATCTAGCTAGGACATATACTTAGAACAAAGTAGATATGCTGTGGAAGCAACATGGTAGACGTGATACATTCTAGGATGTGGGATATTGAGGTAAGAGAATCATCAGTTCAAGGCCATTCTGAGTTACACAGACTCTTTCTCAAAACAACAATTTCATTTATAATCCAACCTAACCACAGGATTACTCTTGATACCATGTCAGCTCTTAGGAGAGTAAGATGTTACCGTTTTGGCTTGGTAGTCGATGGTAGTAGAGAACGGAAAGTAAAAGACTACCTGCTATGTAGAGTTGTCCACAATTCTAGCTACTCCAGAAGCCGAGGCAGAAGGATTGTAGGAGAAAGGCCACCTGAGGCAATTAGAGAGACAGACACCTGTAGTCTCAGCTGTTCTAGAGGCCCAGGCAAGAAGACTTCAAATTTGAGGATAGCTTAGGGAATTTAGCAAGCCCTTGCCTCAAAATTTGTAAAAGGGAGGAATATAGCTCTGTGGTAGAACACTTGCTTGGCTCAGGGTTTTGTTTTTTTTTCCCCTAGCACTTTGCAATTTTTGACAAAAAATCCAAACTTCTGCTGTTTTTGCCTTTTAATTTTCAAAATGTATACATTTTGCTAATTCTTTTTTTAATGAGTAGGAACTATAGCTTCTAATATTCTGTCTGATAATTATGTCTGTTGTAGTTATTTTTTCTTTCATTTTCATGTTTCTCTTTTCTTGCATGACAGTTTAAAAAATGTGTGCGTGTGTGTGTTTGTGTGTGTGTGTGTGTGTGTGTGTGTGTGTGTGTGTGCATGCGGGAACACACACACACACACACACACACAAAATGCACAATATATCCAAGGGTCCACAAGAGGACACTTTTGGAACTAGAATTAAAAACAATAATGAGCCACCCAAAGTGGGTGCTAGAAACTACTAGCTGAAGGAGTTCCTACAGCACTTCCCCTTTTCGTTAAATAAGAGAGTTTTAAGCCTACTACAAAATAATATACAATTAAAACAAATATCAGATATAAAAATTAGAATTTTAATCATCATAAACAGCATCAAGCAAGAAACGTGATAAATTTTTCAGTAATTATCCTATCCTATGGATTCTTGTATTACAAATAACTTGGCCAAGTCACTAGAGGAAAGTAACTACAACTATCTAGTCTTCAACCCCATGGAAGAGCTGAGAAGGGGAAAAAATGTTACTTGAGTAAGCAGGAAGTGTAATTATGCAACTTCCAAAATGTGCAACAAATGACAGACAACTGGCTACTTGGGCAATCACCCAAAGTCTCATTTGCAACCTTGGAGCAACCAACCTTGGCTAAGGCCTAGAGTAACCAACAGACCATTTTGAGAGGCAGGAAATTTTTTAAATCCGTCTTCCCCATCTTGGCAAGATTTACAGTCTTTTTTTTATTGTGTTCTTCTTGTCCTGTTTGGACATCATGCATTTTGTCAGTGGTCGATACCTGGGCGGAGTGTCTTTGGTGCTCAACAGTTTCTCGGCCATACATTGGTGCTGACAGGAGCAATCATGTCTCATATCAACAGAACTTTATTTAAGTGACATATTCTACAGCTCTTTGAAATGGTTGAAGATTACTTATCATGTATGTAGAATACAATCTCTATGAATGTAAAGAATCTGATTAGTCTAACTATCAGAAACATGGATGACTATTGACCTTTAATTCTTAATACCTATATAGCTTAAAGGCTAAGACTTTATATTCAAATATCAAACAAGCTTTAAACAACTGTGCAATAAATGAGTATAGTGATTTCAAAATGTGAACAATGTGTAAGTATCTTGATCAGAGGTCGAAATGTATAGTGCAATATAATAAATATATCCTAAAATTGTATCAGTATGCAAAATGTCTTAAGCAGAGGTAGAATCATGCATGCATATAATATGACAAAATAATTTTGCCTAGTGTAGTAATATTGTAGACAGAAATAGGAATATCTTCAAAATAATTTCAATTTGCATCAATATACAAGAATCTATACCAATTTAAATTGGCTATAAATAATAGCTCAAGGTATCCACTTTATTATTCACTATTATTATTAGTGTGATATTATTATTAGTGTTAGTAAGCTCACACTAATCTATCTATTACCCCATCCAGGTAGAGTATGAGACTTAATCTCAGGGTCATGGGTTCGAGCCCCACATTGGCACCAGATAAAGATGGACATTAAAAAGAAATCCCACCCTAGTTCAGAGTTGAGTATACTAAAGGATTATGTATTAAGGGGTAGATTGACAGATCACAGTCTTCTACATGAAAGGGGAAAAAGGAACCGAATCCAGCAGCTGGAAGAGAGTGTGCCCACGAGATTTAATTTTTCATTTATAGTATAAGAGGCCACGCCCAAGTTTGCTGGTAGCTTAAAGGCTACTGGCTAAAGGAGTTCCTACAGCACCCCACAGAGCCATTCTCTTGTCCTGACCCTTTTTTTTTTCTAAATTGGATTGGTAGCAGTGTCAAGTATTTCTTGAATATACTGCATATTTTATATTTTTGTTTTTTATAGGCATTCTTTATTTTATATATGTGGCTATATAATTGCCATATTGAAATCGTTTTCTCTTTTTGAGGTTTCCTTCCATGCTTTTTGTATGACCAGAAGAACTATTTTCTATGGGCAGTTCTCCTCTGGATTATGTATGCTGCCTAGTTGCTGATACACTTAAAGAAATTTTTCATTGATTTGAAGGGAATATAAAGGATTCCCTACTTGGGTGTGCTAAGAAACCATTCCTCCTTCGTCTTGATGGCTGTTTTGTTCACCTAGAGAATTTTTCTCCCACATATATTCTGATGTGACGACCATAGGGAACCTTCTAAATTGATGCACCCAACCTTGGCCTGTAGCATCTTGTGAAAACACCTCAATACGAAATCTTTTTTAAAGTTTTAGGTTTTTTTTTCTTTATCACTTTATTAAAAGGAAAAAAAAACAGCTAAATTTTATGGTTCTTCAACATGAACTGGAGTATAATGTCAAAAAGTTGACCATACCTGGCCACTTACTATCCCTGTGAACCTTGCTCTTCCATCTTCAGGTTTATGAATTCCAACCGTGTTTTTTTTTTTTCCCTTAAGTTTGTAATTCTGATCTTCTCAATTCTGGTACCCTCTCCTCATGAGCTCTGGCTGGGTCACCCACCATTGCATACACATTATGACACAGAAACTTCTCTCCCCATAATCTGGGAGTATTGTTCTTTGTATCCCAGGCTAGCCTGGAATTTACTGTGCAGCCAAGGATGACCTTGAACTCCTGATCCTCTTGTCTCTACTTCCCCCGTGCTGGAATACCAGGTATGTGTCTTCATGCCTGTTTTATAGTGTGCTGAATGTTATGCTCAAATCTGCAAAGCCCCACAAAAGCCAACAAGGAAACCAAGAGTCCTGTATGTAAAAGCAAAGAGCCTTTATTATAATCAAGTTTGCAAACTCGGTGTTTTGCATGTATAACGCATTGGAATAGCCAGAGAGCCCCGAGCTCAATTAGAATTCGCTTTTTATAGTAGTAAATGTGGGGATGAGGCGTTTCTGAGGTTCAGGACCTCTGATTGGCTGACATTTGTCTGGGCGTGTCCTGGTGAGTGTGCCTTGGCAGGTGATCCTATCTACAGTGGTTGGAATGTTGGGCATTTCCTTTGGATGGTCTGTTCTTGGGCACTGTTCTCGTCCTACAACCAGGTATTGCCTCAGGGTAAACTACTGAGACTTGGGCCTTTTACTAAATTTATTGAGGGCCAAGTTCAACTCTGGCAGGTGATAATGGTTGGGAATAAAGAACTTCCTTTGGGTGACCTGCTCAGACTTAGCTTATCATGGCTCGCCCCCACACTGAAAAGGAACTCTGAGCTTAGTTCATGATAGGCCAGCACTCTCTCTACTGAGCCACACTCCAAGACCTCAAGGTAACTTTCCTTTCCTTTCAGATAATGTTAGTCTACACCATCTGTTGCCTGTTTTCTTTTTAGTAGCATTTGTTTGGGGGAGTATATTTGTTCCCTGTTAGACAGCAGTTCTCATTACAGCGTTTTCAGCTAAGTTAAAAATTCCCTTCAGCCTTTCACACTCTTTGGTGGTATTTGATACTTAGACAATGGAGGCTTACTCTCAAATGAGGCTAATCAAGACACCCTATTGTTCTAGCGTTGTCTTTTTAATTCAGCAGGCAAAGAAAAGTAAGGGAAAATAAAAACCCGAAACTTGGTGTAGTTGGAAGATTTGATTCTTGGGCAAAGATTTAGCAGCCCAGTGGGCTTGGGTTTTCTCTATTAAGTCCTCCCAAACCGTGTTGTCAAGAAGGGTATAATTTGCCACATGACTTTGAGATTGTCTTCATCAAGGAGACATCATAACTTGTTCAGATTAGTCACAAAGGAAAAAGTTAAGGAAATAATTGAACATATAAATATTCATGAGGAGTTATTCAAGGGGGAAGTACTGCTTCTGATTTATAGATAATTTTATAATTGAGAAAGTTGTCAAAACTTGGGGATTGAATTTGAAAATTCAAATAAATGGAACAAAGTTTTGGATAACAGATCATGAGCATCTCCCACAAATACAGTGGAGTCCTGTATTCACATAGGATCATTTATCAGTGTACATTCCCCAAAAACTCAGAGGCCAACAAGAACAGAGCCAGCACATGTTTTTCTCATACAGAATTGGTTTACTTACAAGAAAGAAGCTGAAAAGCCCCAAGATGTATAACTGGTGACCAGAGACCTTGTGAGCTACTGATGAAATTCTCCTTGGCAGGTTGGCCTGGGTGAAACTCAGTGAGTTTCCTTGGGTCTGAAATCAGGTAAAAATGATACGCAGGATAGAATGCATTAAGGAGGAATTCTGTCATACTTAACGGAGGACTAGGCCTGCCTTTTCCTGAGGTCTGAGACTGAAGGACAAGCTATCTGCTTTCCCGAATATCCTATAAATTTAAACCAGAAGTTCCTTAGTTTTGATCAAGTTTCCGGCCACCCCATTGTCCAATGAAGTTAATACAGAAAGTTAGTCATCTGAATGAAGTTTCTTTCTGAAGTTTGGAAATGGATATATGAGGTGGGTAGATACTTTTCAACTCATGATAGCTCGTTATCTAAAAATTCGCTTAAGATGTAAAAATAATTGCTTTAAGTTTTTGGGTTTTAGGTCCAAGGGGCACAATGAGGCAGATTGTCCTTTTGGGGTAAGAGATTTATTAATTAATTGATAGACAAGCAGATAATGGCACGGGGTCGACAAAGAGTTTAGACACACATGGAAGAATGGGAATTCATTCTAACAGCTTTCAGAAGTGTGTCATGTGGGCTGGAGAGATGACTCGGCGATTCAGAGCAGTGGCTGCTCTTCCAGAGGTCCTGAGTTCAATTCCCAGCAACTATGTTGTGGCTCACAGCCATCTATAATGAGTTCTGGTGCCCTCTTCTGGCATGCTGGCATACATGCAAGCAAAAAAATTGTATGCATAATAGGTAAATAAAATCTTTAATAAAAAACAAGTGTGCCATGTGTTTGTTGAATAGTTAATTAGTGGGTATTTCTGTTTCTACTAGCTTGAAGTGGCGAGGCAAGAATCTAAAGAACTGGTTGCTTTAGTTCTGGAAACCAAAGTTCAAGGAATAATCAAAGTTTAACCAAAATGGAGGAAGTTTACCAAACCAAAGATCATGGCCTTGGTTAAGAAGGATTAAACTCTGGACCTTGAAATATTGACTTTGCTCTTTGTATGAAGGTAGGAGTGAGACTTAGGGAAAGCCAGAGGCCTCTGAGCATAAGGGCATTTGGGTGAGAATGTACGGAGGATGAGGTACAGTTTGATGTTGAAACATGACATTTCTCGTGCTTTTTCAACTTGGAACTCCATTTTTAGTTTTTGAGATACAGTAGTCCAAGCTGGTCCTGAACTTATGTTTTAAAGGCTGACCTTGAACTTCTGGTTCTCCTGCCTCTACTTGCCGAGGGCTAGGTGTGCACCACCACCATGCTTTTTTTATGCAGTGCTTGGGATGGAACCTAGAGCTTCATCCATGCTAGACAAGAAGTCTGGCAACTGAGCCACATGCCCAGCTCCCACGGCTCCATAGTTGATTTTTCCTGGTGAGAGTACTGCTTATGTCCTGGTCAGTGCATATAACCTTATCTCCAAAATACTTTTTCCTGGGTAAGTGACAAGTTTCAGTTGTTCTCATTGACATTAACACAAAACAAACAAAAAAACCAGGTACTAAAGTGACTGCTCACAGCAGTTAAGCGCCCTTCCTGTTCTTCCAGAGGACCTGAGTTCAGGTCCCAGCACTCTTGTCTTGCGGCTCAGAGCTTCCTGAACTGACAGCTCTGCAGGTGCTTGTACTCATATTCTTTATATACCCACATAAACCTATAATTAAAAATTATGATTACGTTTAAAAGCACTACAGAAAAATCTATGAATGAATATACTATGTGATCCTTCCTGTGTGTATCCTGCCTGTGCCCATTCTTCACTTTAGTAGCGAACAGCAGAGCATTCAGTTGGAAGGCAGGGTGTCACATAGTTCTGGTGGTTTGCAAAGATATAGGGAAGTATTAGGGTTAAAGGAGCCCAAGGTCAGGATGGACAAGCTTACCTGGGAGTGAAGGCTACACATCCATCCTGTGTTTGAAAAGCTTTAATAGTAGCATTGTCCTCTGGATCTGTAATAGATGGGGGAAATGTAGTTTAGCTGGTTCATTTGCCTTTTTTCAGTTGTGATAAAACACCATGACCAAGGCAGTTTATAGAAGGAAGGGGATATTTGGACTTAACAATTCCACAGGGATAGAAGTCCATCGTGTCAGGGAAGCATGGCAGTAGTTGGGCTGAGAGCTCACTAACTAGATGTAGGGCTTGGCTTTAATCGCTCAATGCTCGCCACCAGTGATACACTTCCTTAACAAGGGTATTCCTCCTAAACCTCCCCAAACAGCACCACTGCCTGGGGACTGAGCGCGCAAACACTGTAGCCTATGGGGGATAGTTCTCATTTAAACCACCACAGATGGATAATCAATTTTGCTGCATTGTCAACGTAGCCGCTGAGGTAAAGCCAGTCTGGATAATCAATTTTGAAATCCCCTGTTGTTAGTAAGCTGTTAAAACAGAAACGTTAACTTCATGAGTTGATGGAGCAGCTTTGAAGACCGCTTAGTGACAGAAATGTAGAAAAAGGCAGGTTGGAAGCAGAAAGGGGGCGAACATAAGTATTTAATGTATATCTACTTCAAAGCACAGTTTCCTTTCTCCTGGAAACGACTTCAGCTGTGTATTTCATTACTCTCTTGTGGCCTGTGGTGGCAGGAGACTGAGGCAGAGAGTGTTCCTAAGGATACATGAGGATGTTGTTCTTTTCGGAGTAACAAGATAATTTGCAGACATAGATTGGACAGTGTTCTGATGGCAAAAAAAAAAAAAGACAAACACACCCACCCTCCTCTACCTAGTAGAATCACAAGAGCAGGCTAAACAAGAGGGCCCAGAAATGGCCCACGAGCTAGTCCTGTCTACCTACCCTGCTCTTCTGTTGACATGCTTTCTCCCCTGCCTTCCCAACCTCCCAAATAACCTTTCCTACCTACTTCGTTGGGAATGGGAATGAATTTTTAAATTTCAGAGAAATAAGAACAAAGCCCTTTTCATTTAACAAATGGATTTTTTTTTTTTGCCTAAGTATATTAAGTAATACTACGAAGATTATTTGTTTTTGAGATGGTCTTATGTAGCCCAGGTTAGATTCCTGAATGGACCCCAGCGCTTTTTGAGTGCTAGGCTAGCACTCTACCAATTTAGCCATATGCTTATTAAATGAAGGGAACTTATAACTTCTTTATAGGAAAAAGAAATTGGAATCTGCCTTTTGATTTACATAAATACACAGCTGACTTCAAAAATGGGGGGCACTTTTTTTTCCTCCTTCAGTTTTTCTCTTCTCTTTTGAGATAGCACCTGCCTATATACCTGATTGTCGTAGAACTCAGTATGTAGACCAAGCTGACTTTAAACTATTGACCTTTCTACCTATGCCAAGTCCTAGTCTTCCAGGTATGTTCCACTATTTCTGTTAATGTTTCTTCTATAGGGAGACCAAAAATAAAACAAAACAAAAATACTAATTTTTTTTCAAATGTCCCAACTTCAAATTAAGGTATGAATCTACCCAAGTTCACTTTGAGGAGCCTGTGAGTTTTTGAGGCTTGCTTATAGAGCAGTGAGCAAAAGGTTCTGGGAGAGAGCATGGATGGCCATAAAGTAGACACACTAGAAGGTCTAATTGTGGCATGGATGCTGACAACTTTGATATTACATAGACGGAGCCCCCTTCTGCCGTGTTTCTCAGCTGATATTCTTTAGGGTTTCCCCAAGGCCAGATGCTTAGACCACAGTTGCACAGAAGTAATTGAGAGAAGCCCCTGGTGAGGGTCCCATTACTTTCCTTACATATTTTTCTGTAGAGACTCTCAACATGCCCATCTGTGGTAATATTTGCATCTGGAGTCTATCTGAATACAGCTTTGCTGAGTGGATAGTCTTGAATAATGACCCCAATACAACGTAGTCCAAGCTTGTCTCAAATATTTGATTTTCCTCCTTGATCCTCTTAAGTCACCTTGGCTGGTTTAGTTATTCCAATATGAGTGAGACTTAGCTTACTCAAGTTTGGTACACTTTTGCTAATTCCCACAAGAGTCTGCCTTGAGTCTCCTTAACCACATCTACCCCCTAAATGATGGTATCCATCTTTTTCTCATTAGAAATCACCTGAGGGGAAGGCCATCGACATGACTCAGAGAATAAAGGTGTTTGCTTCGAAACCTAGAGACCTGAGTTTTTTTCCCAGAACCCACATGGTAGAAGGGAAAAGAAACAAATGAAGTTTTCCTCTGTCCTTCCCATGCAAACCATGGCACACTGAAGCCCCCACACACAACTAGATAGGCCCATGCAAGTAAGTACATAAATATGAAAAGTTACTTAATTGCCTGGAAGAATATAGAAATTTAAAATCAACACTATTGGGTATTGCCTCGAAATTGTTGGATTGGGCATTGCCACTCGTCTGTTCTAAGCTTTGAAACCTTTCTGATATCCTGTAACATGATACCACAGGGCCTTCTGATAATGGGCAACTCCCAGCACATGTCAAGCCATGGAAGCACTGTTTCCTAATATTATTTTTTAGCACAATTGATGTCTGTGGTTTGGAGGTCTGAGAGGCACTTAAATAATTTCTGACTTGGAAAATCATTTAAGTTTTCAAATAATTTCAGCTAAGATTTGGGTTGGAACTCAGAATGAACACAGATAGCCAAGAAATTTTTTTCTAGGTTTTTTTTTTTTTTTTTTTGGATGGCAAAGAGTCAGAGCTAGTGTTGATGGAGAAAGAAAAAGGTCTTACCTCAAGGGCAATGGGAAAGAGTTTATTCTGGAGTCAAACATGAGTGGCCATGTCCCAGAAGAAAGATTTAAGACACTGCAAGCACTGTTTTCCAACATAGTAACACGTGAATCAAATTTTCATAGTAAAGGGATCAATAAAGTTAGTCGGGCATTGGTGGCACATGCCTTTAATCCAAGCTCTCAGGAGGCAGAGGCAGGCAGATCTCTGTGACTTCAAGGCCAGCCTGGTCTACAAGAGCTAGTTCCAGGACAGGCTACAAAGTTACAGAGAAACCCTGTTTTGGAAAACAACAACAAAAAGTTATGAATCAAGATACCTCCCGAATATATTGTTGCAAATAACAAGTATACAGGTTTCAGGAAATGTGAAAAAAAACCATTAGAGGACTCGGTGATAGCACTCTTAGCTGTTTGTTTGGGAGAAGGTGATAGTTTGCCAACGATTCACTTTAAAGCTTTTGGCAGTCATAATAATTCAAGCGTGGGTCTACTATGCACATAGCTCTAAGTGCTATCCCCAGCATGGAACAAACTTAATATGGGTGCCCCATGATTGGATATCCAACATTGATGAAGTAGGGCCATGAGGGGCAGGAGGCTAAGCTTTAAGAAATATTCCAATCTGGAAATTGTTTGTCATGTAAGTATGGGAACCTGGGTTTGGTTTTCCACTGCCAAACTCATGTAGACTTGTGACTACAGTCCTGCGCGTACGTGTGTGTGCATACACACACGTGTATGCATGCACCCACAGGCAAGTGTGCATTCAAAAATACAGGACAAGTTTAAGGGAACTGAGATTCCTCAGTGGTTAAGCACACTTGCTACTCTGACAAGGGCACCTGAGTTGAATTCCCAGCACCCACTTTGGGTAGCTCACAACTACCTGTAACTCCAGCTCCAGGAGATGCGATGCCCTCGTCTGGCCTCTGGGGGTGTATACACACCCTTACACTCACTCTTAGCCACGCACACACCCACACCCACACACATAATTTTACAATAAAACTTGATTTAAAAAAAAATTAAGGTAACCAGCCATACAATAATTTCCAGGTCAAGTTGGAATATATGAGTTCTTGTTATTTATGAATAAAAAACAAATAAACAAATGATACAATATTCATGAAACTGATATGCTCAGTTCCTTGCTAATTGTAGATAACTTTTGATGCTAAGAGTCTATGTGTTTGCCTTCCAGACTCTGAGGCTGACTCCAGTGCACCTTTCATACACAGGGGGTTCCAGCATCTCTTGTTTTTCGTGTCTATCCGTGTGTGTGTGTGTACCCATGTGTGTGGAAGCTGGGTGATAAGGCAGGGTGCTTAAATGCTTTGTTGCATTATGTTAATTCCTCAGCAGTGCAATCAAATTCATGTCGTAATTAAAGCTGTCAGTTGGAAGGCAAGCCAATCGCTGCGAAAGCACAGCATAACAAATGAACTGAAATGATTCCGCGTGTAGCTATACAATGCTTCACCAGGCATGAAATTAAATAAGTAATTTGATGTTGACATCAGAAATTGAAATGATACCCACTGTTCCCTCATTCAGTCAGACCTGCATAAACAATGGCCGGAGCAAACATGCACAACAAAGCCCTTCTTCCCACCCGCTCCCCCAAGTAATGCACAATATATATGCAAAATGAGCATATCAGAGCTTGCTTAGACCTCAAGGATGTAATTTGCTTTGGTATACAATACGATGATGTGCGTATGGGGGTGGGAAGCTCGGTTTGGAGTGATCCTTCTTCTGGGATAAAACATTTTCGGGAAGCAGGGTGAATGAGATCAACAAATCCCCTTATATCTCTGTCATTCATTCTAAAATGAGTTTGTTTCCTAGAGGCAGGACTCTAGGCTGCTAGAAACCTAACTTTTTTCTTTCTTTACCTGCTGTAATAAGAGCTGGGGGTGCAGAAAATAGGTGACATTGTCACATGGTCAGTCACTGGTAAAAGGAGTCTCCATTACAACAGTGGGTGAATTGAACTCTCTTTCTCTCTCTCTCTCTGTCTCTCTCTCCCCCACCCCAACCCTCTTCCACCCCCTCTCGTTTGCTTATGGAATCAAGAACACAGGAAGGTTTTGTTTGTTACTCACATTTTTCCCCCTTAATTTAGGTGTGTGTGTGTGTGCACGTGTACGCATATTTCACAGGTATACTGGCGCCCAGGAAGACCAGAAGAGGGTGTTATACCCATTGGAGCTGGAGTTACAGGTGGTATATGAGTCACCTGATGGTGGGTGCTGTGAACTGAACTCAGGTCCTCTGGAAGAGGTTAACCATGGAGATCGTGTTAGCCTTGCAGCAAGGTTTGTAAGTGTGGTTCACATACCTAGCATTCCATTCATGGTGCTTTTTTTTCCCCTGAGCTTGTGGGAAATACCAAGATGAGGAACCACTGCTTTAGAAATGTTGTGTGTCAAGCTGTCTTTGGTGGGTGTGGACCCAGTCAGAAAACTGTTCCGGTTTGAATGTGAAATGCCTCCCACAGCTCCAAGAGATTGAACACTTGGTTTACGGCTGGTGGTGATGTTGGAACCTTTAGGAGGCACAGTCCTGCTATAGTGGAAGAGAGTTATTAAGGGCAGGCCTTGGTGTTGTTTAGCTCCCTCGTACTTCCTGTCTTCTCTCAGCTTCATGACTGATGTTGCAATGTGATGAGCAACTTCTTTTTCCTTTGGCAGGGAGTGGGTTCAAGGCAAGCTTTCTCTGTGTAACAGCTCTGGCTGTACTGGAACTCTAGACCAGGCTATCCTCATACTCTCAGAGATCTGCCTGTCTCTGTCTCCTGAGTGCTGGGATTAATGATGTGTGCCACTGTTGTCCAGCCCATGAGAAGCAACTCTTGGTTCCTGCCGCCATGCCTTCTTTGCTGTGATAAACTTTAGCCTCAAAGTTTATCCAGACTTGCCCTCTTTTCTTTAATTCAATTTTTTTTGATGATTCATCAAAGCATGAAAAAGAGCAACTCAGCTGGGCAGTGGTAGCTAATCCAAGTACTTGCGAGGTAGAGGCAGGCGGATCTCTGTGAGTTTGAGGCCAGCCTAGTCTATGGAGGGAGTTCCAGGACAGCAAAGTCTACATAACAAAACTCTGCCTCAAAATACAATAAATAAATAAGTTGAGTAACTCAAATACCTTCCCAGTACACAGCCAGCCGAAATCATGTCTGCTGTTAAGAAGTGTTGATGTTGCCTTCTGTGTCAAATAATACACACACACACACACACACACACACACACACACACACACACACATTCTTTCAAACAATTATTTTTGGTGCAAGACATGATATGGGGGTACATGTCTTCTTATGCCTGTTTAAAGAGTAGGAGATGGGATATGTAAATGGAACAGCTCAAGTTAGTGGGTTTTTTTTTTTTTTTAATTCTGTGGGAGATTGGACCTCTTCATAGAGGTGATTGTCCCCCTAAGGCAAAGCTGCTGAGGCCACAATGGAAAGACTGACTTGTCATTGGGTTATTTTCATTTTGAACTCATTTTGTGTCTCCCTTGATTATAAAGGAGATGACAAAAATTAAATAATTTAAGACAGGTTTTCAAGAGAACATATACATCAAAAAGTTTCAGACTTGCTCTGTAGTTTCGTTGGTAGAGTACTTGCCTAGTGTGCATGAGAACCTGGGTTCCATCTCCAGCATTGTTTAAACCAGGCTTGGTAGTGTACTCCTGTCGTCCCTACAGTCAGGCAATGAAAGCAGGAAGATCAATGGTGTCCTTAACTACAGGGAGTTGACGGCCAGCCTAGACTACATGGAGACCTTGTCTAAAACCTCAGGTAGAGGACTGGGCAAATCGTTTAGTTGGTTGAATGGTTGCATATGAGCACTAACATTACATAATTGAGTGTAGTGGTATTCTGTCCCACAGGAATTGAGGGCAAGCCTAGACTACATGAGAGCCTGTCTTAAAAAAGCGGAGCAGGGTGTGGATTAGAGAGATGATTCATTGGCTAAGACCACTCGTTCCTCTTGTAGAGGATACAAATTCAGTCCCCAGCATTCACATCAGGAAGCTCACAGCTGCCTATAGTTTCAGTTCTAGAGTATCCAATATATTTTGGCCTCTTCAGAGTACCTGCACACAGGTTGTACACATAAACTTATATAGGCATACATATATACATGTAAATCATAATAAGATATACAAGCAGCTTCCATGTTCATACTTTGACTTTTCCTCCCCAAGTGTATGATATCCTTAGTTTTGCTCAGAGTTATTGATTTTTAGTGGTTTAGTGTGTCAGAGCTGTGGCAGTCTGAATTGGTAATATTGAGACAAATACTGCTTCCCTCTGACCATAGATTCTTTGCATTTTAGTCAACTAATTATATTTACAAAATGTCTAATTTTTGTACAGTGCCAAGTGTGTACTAACCAAAGCCTTCAGGGAATAAACTGACAAGTAGGTCATATACCAAAAAGTCATCCAAACCCATTGGGCTTTTTATTTTCAAGTCAGTCTGGGCTTTTCCCCCTTTCCTGCCTCCCTGCTGCCGCAAAACCAAATAGCTTGAGACCCAGGCCTTGAATGTCAGGAAGTCAGGGAGGCAGGCTGCCACGTGCCTGTTTAGTCTCAGTGCAGGGCGAAATGCCATCATTAATTCATTACCCAGCTGCCTGTCAAATAAATTGGCAATTACGTCCACCGCAGAAGCTCAGAATCCAGTAAATAGCACGTTAGCATCTCTGAGTTGTTGAGAGATATAAAGGGGGAAATTAAGCAACACATTCTGTGTATCAGTAGCAGATGACAAGGGGCCTCACGCCCGAGCATGTGATGTCTGGATGAAAAGCTCACAAAGGGCTGGTAATGAGCTGTGTGGATGGGAGCATGTTAAAAATCGCTACTGACTTCCCCACTCTGTCTTTGTGCTTTCTTTGCAGAGTTCCGCTCCTTCCAGCTTGGGAACAGGCTACTTCGTAAGTTCATCTCCTCCTCCACCTGCGTGCCTCGTGTTGCCAGCGGTCCCCTTCTGTAACAAATCTTCATTACAGTGTGAACAAAACACGGTCAGGGGTTCCCTCTCGTTCCTCATGAGTACACAGATTTCTGCCCTGTCATTGAGAGTTGTCTTATTTCTCAAAGGTTTATCCTGTTGGGCCCTAAGGATCAGGAGGCAATTGCCTAGCTGGGGTACTTAGCATGTTTGGCAAATTTGGGGAAACATGATTGCTCTTGCCAGCCCAATTCCATAATTAATGGAAATCAGGTTACATATGAAGGTACCTTCTTTGAAGCTGTCTGAAGAGCTTCTATGTACACAGTGACTTGACTTGTATTTCTGTTCTTACATTTTGGGGGTGTATCCCCTATCTAGCTTATATGACAGCAGTTACCATACTTACAGTTTGCCCTTAGGGGAGGGGAGGGGATGGAGGGAACATATTTCTGGGATATCACACTGTCTTTCATTAAAAGACAGAGAAAATGGTTGCTTCATTAAATTTTTACAACAAAATTATCCTTTGTGGATTCAGTATTCCTTTTCAAGATATCAGTGAGGAAGAATTGGAAGCTAGCATTATTTACACAAGATAACATAGCAGTGTTACAGTTTTTTGCAGTATTTACAGGAACTTAATTGTGTTTGGAAGGGACACTTGATCCTAGAAGACCCAAGACTGAACACATCCTATGAAACATGGTCACTAACTACTAATTCAGGGCAGCTTCTTTTGACTTTGTCCTCTTAAGATGCTCACCCTTCTTCTGCTGACTCATTTTTCTCAATGGATTTCTGTTAAATTTTGGAAATCAGCATTGTTTCCATGAACGTTGAGCGTTTCCTAAGTTTCACCAAAAAGTACCCACCCACACAACTTAGTCTTAATCTGTCATCCAAGGCGAATGGTAAGGACGGCTCTGGACTCGCATCATACAGTCAGCACAGTTTGCATCCAGGGCCTAAACATTCATGCTTACAGAGGGAGCAGGATGCTCTCAGCGTCTTGCTTCAGCAGTTGAAAGAACAGACGTGGTCCCATCTGCCATCTCTTCACACCAGTCTGGGTGTGGGTTGAGATGTTGGAAGTAAAATCTGGAAGCTGTTGTGCCTGTCCTCCATGCATGGGCTCTATTCTCACCCCACCTCCTTTTCAGAAATAAAGCCCAAACCACTACCTTTGCCATGTTCAGTTATAGCCTGAACAGTCTTTTGTTAATTTTTTTTTAATTGGCATTAGAACTGTCCTGAAAGAAGAATGTTGTCTAAAGAATGGATATTTGTTTTGTTCTTTTACTTCCTTAGTTCTATGAATACTTAGCTTTATTTTCTAATGATAATCTGATAACTAACAAATCCTTAGTTAGGATTTGAGATTTTTTTTTAAATGCTGAAACAACTTTGCTTAACTTTAAAACTTCTTCATTTTGCTAAAATTGCTTTGGTAAAATCAACTTACTCTGCTTATCTCAAGAACTGTCGTGTTATTAGCGTACATGGAGAAGATGAGTACCAGATGTCTGTTTCGCTCTCAGCTATGATAAAAATCCCCCTCACAGAATGTGTTTCCAATACTGCATTGTTCTGTTATCACCCTGCAAAATCCTTGGTGGAGTTGCCAGGCCCGCATCAAACCCTGGCTCTGTTTCAAGTGTCATTCCAACAGTATCACATGTAATACTCAATACCAGCGACTAAGGTCCATGTTGCTGAGTTTCATGCTTTTAAATAATGTATCTGCAACTTCTGTACTTGCTCTCTCCCCCAAACATACTGTTACCTTGTTCTTAGTGGTCTGTGTATCAGAATGGCTCTCACTCAATACAGAAGACTCAGGCTCAGTATTAGGTTGAGTCCCATACTAATCTTTTCCTTTCTCATTAATCTGCTTCAACAACTTTTTGATATGTGGATGGGGGAAATCACTACAGATGAACTAATTCTTATCATTAAACCATACATTTTTGGGTTTGGAAAGGCTAAAGTCCCTCACCTTTGGGGCTTACCAGATCAGAAATGCTTGTTTAAACACTTTCCCATGGCTCAAGTATCCTCCTCACTCTAGAAACCAGTTATCTCCCATGTACTGTACTACAGATTTTAGTAAACAAAGGTGAAAACCCTTTGGTTTTGTTTGCTCATAATCCATGCATCATGAAGTCTGTATTTGTGTGCATGTGGTGTGTGTGTGTATGTGTGTGTGTGTGTGTGTGTGTGTGTGTGTTTGTATCTGTATCTGTACCTGCACTTGCTCACTCTTGGACCAGTCCAGCTCATTGTACTCGTCTCCCACTTCTTTGACTCTGTCTGTTCTGTTTTGTTCTTCTGAAGGCTTTTAAAGGAGCCTTTGTTTTTTATCTGGTTTTATTTGTTTATGTCTCCCTGGTTTTGTGTTCCAAAGATGTCTTCTTAGGTCTGTCAGTTTTCCAGTCTTTGCAAAAGCAGAAGATTTTGGAGATGGGAACAGCAGTGAAGAGCACTATTTACATAAGCATATTGCAAAGAATTCTTAAAGTAGACAAAATAGAGAAGGTTTGGAACAAACTTTGCACGTTTGGGGGAGGCTTTGAATACTGTGAGTGTTATACACACACATACACACACATACACTCACCCACACTCTGTCTCTCTTTCATTGCATACGCATCCACTGCTCAGCTCATGTTCTAAATATAAATGAAATTATAGGCAACTTGGAATCAATTTGCTGGGTTTTTCTTTCCTTTTTGGCAAGCAATCTGAAACTTGTTGGATTATGTGTAGGGTTTTCTTTTTTTTTGTTTTTGATTTTTTAAACGTCAACTCAGTGAATACATTTTCTGTTTGATTTAAACATTTCTGGATATCTTTTCGTCTGAAACATATACTTGAAATTTTACTCTGAGTAACATGTAATGAAGGACCTAGTAGCAGAATGACCTGTGTGACTGACTGTGCGACCTTGGGCAGGGCGGTTGATATCTTTGTTTCTGCCTCACCACCCATCTAATAGAATTGTGAGTCATAAACAAAATGACATAATTAACGTACACTGAACAGAGCTCATGAACATCATTTGCTAGGTTTTTTTTCCCCTAAAAATTTTTTAAATTGTTTCTAAAATTTTTTTGTTGTTGAATATGTGCACAGTAGTGCTGGTTCCATAGAGCCCAGAAGAGGGAGTCAGATCTCCTGGAGCTTGAATTATAGGTGGTGAGAACTCCTGATATAGGTTTTATAAACTGAGCTTGTATCCTCTGCACAGAAAGTATGCACTTTGAAACCACTGAGGGCCTCTAAGTGTCTCTGTTCTTCACACAGCTCATGAGTAGATAAACTTTATGTCAAACTATGCAATATTGTATTGGCAGAGGGCACCACTGAAAATTAATAACACGAAAGTATATTTTGTCATTTGCGTCCATGTTATAGAATCAGTAATTTTCTTTCCTGGAGCTTTCACGTGGGCGTGGGATTCTATTTTTGCTTGGCTGTGTCTCACTCTGTGTGAACTTCAGTCACAGATGCTTTTCTTTGTCATCCTGGTGATGATGACATTGGAATGACCTTTTCTCTGGGTTACCTGTTTGTTTGTTTGTTTGTTTTTTTTCCATTGGGGGATTTAAAGCTCATCATGAACATTTAACATGCCTAAGTTTTGGGCTTGGCAGTTAAGGAGGGTCTTTTCAGTAATTCCACTCATAAGAAATTGGTTGCAGGGTGTGTTACGTACCCTGTGACACCAAAAAAAGAGTTGGGAGAAAGACAACACTCCATCAGATTGGTCTGTCATCGAATCTGGAATTCACTGATTGGTTAGGCTGGCTGTCTGCTAAGTTCCCAGGAATCCTCCTGTCTCTGCTTTCCCATCAAGGCTGGTTTTTCTTTATGGGTGATGGATCTGAACTCAGGGCCTCATGTTTCATCTTTCCAGTCCCTGAAGAGGTATAAGTTCGAGCCCTGTATTCACGTCTGTAATTAGGTGATTAACTTCTTTGGCTTAGCCCATATGCTCTCGTGAAAGGAACTCTTAGACCAGGGTGAACCATCCTGCCTGCTCCCCTGAGAGCCTCCTTCCAGTTACTTCTTTTAAAATTCAAGCGTGCTAGTTGTCACACTTTAATTTCTCTAGGAAACCAGTGTGCTGATAGCCTGTGATTCACACTGTAGGAAAGGGGGTTTGAATAACATTTTACTTCCTAATATGGGGTGTGTGTGTAATTACTGTTGTTCTGCACATTACTTAACTTTCAGGGATTTTTCTGTGATCAGGTACAAAGTGCAACATGGTGTCCTGTGCCTTTCTTCCAAAGGGAAAGTTCTTTGTCTCCTTCTTAGGTTTTTAACTACAAACCCTTGAAAATCTCATGACCATTTATTATAATTTGTGTACTTTTTGTAATTTAAAATATTTTCATTAGAAATGTATTATTGAGTATATTTATATTTTTGATTGTTATTTTAATTGTTTTACTAAAATCATTTCGTTCCACTCTTCAAACCTTTCCGTCTTTCACACCTACCACTCCCTCTTAAAATCATGGCACCCTTTTATTTAATTATGATTGTGTTTTTATTTATAAACAAGCAAATAAAAGCATTTAGTTTTGCTCTCATATAACACACACACACATATGTTTTAGGTCTGTTCACTTGGTTTTGGGTTTCAAAGTAAGGAGTTATCCCTGGAGAAGATTTTAATTCTCATTCTCTTTCCCCCTCTCTGCCCTCAGCAACTTTTAATTGTTTGTAGGTATTCATTTATAGGTGTGGATCTCATCCCCATCCCAGGAGACCATAATTTTTTTTTTTGAATTTTCGAGACAGGGTTTCTCTGTGGCTTTGGTTCCTGTCCTAGAACTAGCTCTTG
The DNA here is from genome assembly GCF_000317375.1 of Microtus ochrogaster. Taxonomy (NCBI): domain Eukaryota; kingdom Metazoa; phylum Chordata; class Mammalia; order Rodentia; family Cricetidae; genus Microtus; species Microtus ochrogaster. The sequence continues at coordinate 25,530,476 of NC_022010.1, forward strand.
TAGACCAGGCTGGTCCCGAACTCACAGAGATCCACCTGCCTCTGCCTCCCGAGTGCTGGGATTAAAGGCGTGCGCCACCACCGCCCGGCCCCATATTTTTGAACTATACTTTTAAAAATACTTCTAGGGACATGGTAAGCTAGCTTAGCAGGAAAAGGTGCCTGCTGCCAAACTCCCTAGGATCCACATGGTGGAAAGGAGATGACTGACTCCAGTACGTTGTTCCGTGACCTCAGCACATATGTTTCCGGGTCATTCTAGATCCTGTCAGCTTGATCCATGGTAACTCTCACACTATCTGCAAAGTTTCTTGGCCGTGGATGTTATCAAATCTATTAAGAGTTCACATACTTTTGATGAATATGGGGAGATGACCTTCTCTACCATGTTTCTCAATGATGTGAAGGAGGAAAGAAATCATTAAAGAGAAAATGGAAATAACAAGCCATCCCAGAAGAAACTTACCAAAAGGGCCTTCTGTTGTGGTATTTCATGCCAGTGATGGGTGCCACAAAGGACCAGTGCTTAATGTTGGCCCTGTTGGCCTTTCCATGCTGCAGAGGACACTATGAGATCCTGGGTACTGACTTTCAGCACCAGCTTTCTATTGATGTGTCTCTTAGTGAAAGTACATATCCTTTAATTATTAATGCATATTTCATTTTTTTTTCAAACTAAATTTTGCTCATGTAGAGATGTGTATCCACAGAGAAACTCACGCATTCGCTTCTCCTGTTCCATAGCTAGGTAATACAGTAAGAACTTTAGTGCAGAGGACTGACAGTCCCAGAATGACTAGGCAGGTCACAGCATCAAAAATTGAAAATGAGATTTCATTTTAACCTTTATATTTTTCTTGACAGGTTTTGAAAATGATGCCCTTAAGTTAGTAGCTGTCCATATCACATAAGTGTTATATAAGTTGATGTGAACTATGTACCGGAGAGTCACAGGCTTTGAACACAAACCCACCACACACACACACACACACACACACACACACACACACACACACACACACACCACAGACACACAATTCGGGTACTCATCAGTCAGAATCTTTCAGATCAAAGGACATCACTTTGCTTAACTGCTTTAAAAATATATTCCTTTAAAAATGTATTTACCACCCCCACAGTTGTAAATTAGATGCCTCCCTACCCATTCATGAAAATCTTAGATTTCGGTGAAACACTGAGAGTATTGTGAATGAGGTTAGAGAGCCCGATTGGGGGTTGTTAAAGGGGAGGGGTGCTGAGCTCACTCCAAGTGCCATGTTTTCCTGTCATCAGCGCCGACTGTAAACCGGAGACATTGGAAGCTCTGATAGTTGGAGGCTCTTCACTGACTCCCAGTGCTTGCCTTCAGAAGAGAAACATTTAGAATGCATTTTGCTCATATCGAAGTGTTTACCCATTTAAAATAGCAGTGTCGTTTTATGAAAAGCACCTTAGTGGCATGCTGTTAGATACAGCACAGTTAATGAACTGTCAGGTCCTAGACACATATGCTCTGATAAACCAGCCATCACCCAAGGACTGGAGCTATAAATTTCTTCTAACAAACCTTAATTTGCTTAGCAGACTAATAAATGATTTCTGATTTTCCTTTAGTAATTAGCTCCACTAATAGTCATGTTTAAAGTCACCTTTTTCATACTACACTTAATGGCTCTTCTGTAACCCATGAAGAGGAAAAAACAAAATCAAATAAAAGCCATGGCCAACTCCCCTTGTGATCGGTAATAAATCATGGTGATTTGGGGATGTTGGCTGTTTTCAAGTAGGTGACAACTGCATGTCAGAGCTTATAAACTGTATCTCCAAGCTTGCTTGGCATGTGTTGTAAAGCAGAATGACCTCAGCTCGAACAGCTGCCGTGTAGGGTCGGCGTCAGAACTTTAAGGAGCACTTAAAAACGCAGCAAGGCTCAGCAATCCTGCTTCCTGCTGCACTTTCCATATTTCCTGTGTGCATCACAGCCCATAAACTCTTATCAGGACTGAGCACAGTGTACAACTGAAGGAAATCAGAAACACATGGGTAGTGTTCCTGGGGTACCTCAGGATTCACCTAAGTTTTGATATGCAGATCTCCCGCCCCAATTATTAATTTCCATTTTCTAATAAAGATGAATTCTATTTCAAATGGTGTGTGTATGCATGAGGTGGGTGGTTACGTGCACGTGAGTGCAGTTGCCTGAAGAGGCCAGAAGGGATAAGCCGGAGTCAGGCAGCACCTGATGGTGGGTGTTGGGAACTGAATTCAGGTCCTCTGCAGTAGGACTAAGTGTTCTTAACCACCAAGCCATCCCTCTCCAGACCCTTTATTCCCATTTCAATCCCCCAAATGACAGTATTTTCGTATTTCTTGGGGTCCTCCAGTAGGTATAATACTTCTAAAATGCATGGCATTGCTAAGGGAAAATTAGGGCTATGCACTGTGCTGACAGAGTCATTGGACATTAACATCTCAGCCCTAAACACAAGAAGTAAAGGTATTTTGTTCTGTTAGCATATTTATTTTATTTATTTATTGTATATGTGCATTTTCTTGAGACACTATCCTAAGCTGGCTTACAACTTGTTGTGGAGCTGGGATGATCTTGAATTTCTACTTTTCCCCCTTCTAACCTCCCAAGTTCTGGGATTAAAGATGTGTGCATCACCCCACCTTGTTTATGTGGTGCTGGGCATCAAACCTAGGCCTTCGTGCATGCTAGGTAAGCACTCTGCCAACTCACATGCACCCCCAGCCTCTACCTCCCATTTAAAGAAATTTTGAAATATTTGTTTAAGAACTTTGCAACACCACTGTATTGTTTTCATCACATGAGGTCTTTTTAGAAGTAACTGTTTATAACGTTAAGCAGTTGAAGAACCTCATGAAAATGCGGAATCCTATGTTCCGCACGTGTACAGGCATCAAGCAGGCACGGGTCATTATGTGAACTGTCAGCCGTACACTTTCCAGAGTCATACACACCTGCTACTTTGGTTCCTATAGCTTTATAGTCAGAGACATGTTCTGGTCACAGGAGTTTCAGAAGTCACCCTGACATCTAGCCCATTGGTGACTGAGAAAGCTGAGTTCTAGTGCTGAAGAAATGGCCAGTGGTTATGAACACTTGCTACTCTTGCCAACCCTGGAATTCTGTTTCTGTCTGTCTGGTTAGATGAATTGCAGCCGCCTGTAATTCTGGCTTTGTGGGATTCAACCCCCTTCTTCTGCTCTCTGATTTCACCTGCTTGCATACGGACAGATAGACAGACAGACACATACACACACACAATTAGTTTTTATTGGTATAATAACCATCCTGATCAAAAGTGTCTCTAAAAGGTAAGGTTTTATTTTACCTTAGAATTTGTAGTTTATTACTGAAGGAAGCCAAGGTAGGAAGGAAGCCAAGGGAGGACAGGACTTTTTGGAAGCAGGAGCTGAAGAACAGGCTATGGAGGGCTGCTGCTTATTGGCTTGCTCCTCATGACTTGTTCATTCTGCTTTCTTACAGAACCCAGGACACCTGCTCATATGTAGCACCACCCACAGTGGCTTGGGCCCTTTGACATTAATCATAAATCTAGAAAATGTCCTATAAACCTGCCCACAAGCAGTCTGATACTCTAGTTTGTATCACATTGGCAAATAAATAAGCAACTAGATCTTACACATAGATATGAATGGAAATCTTCATTAAAATGTTAGATATTATGAGGGTAATCTGAGAACTGAGATGCAATGAGATTTTACTTGTACTAAGCTCTTGGGTTTTTTTTTTGACAAATGAAATTCATGATTTAATACTTGGATATTCTATGTATACAATTTTTGTTTAAGTGATAGATAATTATTTTAATGCTTTTTATTTCTGATTCTGTTCATCAGACTTTATACATTCAATATTGATATTTTTTTCAGTCAAATCAGTGTTAGTTCATTTAGTCTTTATAATTATTTTCAAGCTTTTTGTGTAAGTGGTGTGTATTTCTCCATTAGTGTCTAATGGTGTGTGTGCACCATGCGGCTAGTTGTCTCCTTTTACCTTTGCATAATTTCTTGGGAGAGGTATCATCAGGCTCATTCAGCAATATTGTTACCTGCTGAGCCCGCTCACCAGCTCTGCTTTAAAACAACCCAAACACAATTGTTGGGGGAGGGTGGGAGTGTGAGCACGTGCCTGTGTGTTCCTTTGCAGGCACACTCGGAGAACAACTGTGGTGTGAATTCTGTCCTTCCACCTGTATGTGGCTTTTAGGGGATAGAACTCAAGCTGTGAATCATCTTCTGTGTACTTGACTAGCTGGGCCATACCACTTGTTCTTTTTCTTTTCCTTTTTATTATTTATTATTTGGCAATGCTGAAGCATGCATTGGCAGCCGGTATATGGTGGTCATGTTGAACTTGTCCATATTGGGCTTCATGGTCTAAGTTGATGAAGATTACTTACCAGGTCTCATTACCGATGGTTGTCAGTCACCATGTGGTTGCTGGGAATTGAACTTGGGACTTTTCGAAGAGCAGGCACTGCTCTTAACTGCAGAGCCACCTCTCCGACATTAGTAGAAATGTACTTTCCATTTGTTTGCATCTTCTGATTTCCAACCTCTATCCTGGTCTGGTTCTACAGCATGGGTAAAATTGTCAGCATGAGTGAATACTAAAGCATGACCTCATTGGTTATATTTATTTATATGTATTGGTTTTAACTTCATTTAGCGTCATTGTGATGCTGATTTGGTGTGATTGGGAGGATTTAAGTGGTCACATGCATGACTTTACTCTTCCTATAGTTCCAGATTCAAATCAGGACGTGTGAACGCTCTACATGCTCACCTTAAAAAAACAAAAACAACCAAAAAACTGCTGTGTGTTCTGTATGGAAGCCTTTGAACATTTTTTTTTGTTGAATGGTTTTTGTAAGGTACTTTATATTGTTGGTTTTTTGGTTGTTTGGTTTTTGTTATTGTTTTTAAGACAGGATCTTTCTATGTGAGCCAAGCTGGTCTTGAACTTTGACTATAATAGCAGACTTTGCCAATTGTAGGTTGTAGATGGTATGAGAGGAGACAAAAATGTTCTTATATACACACACAAAACCCCGAAGTGACATTCAGGATAGTAAAAAGAAAACCTATCATCTTTCCCATTTATCTAGCCTTGTATTTAGTTCTCACTCAGCCAGGGTCATTGTGCTGTCAATTAGTGTGATTTGTGGGATTTAAGTTGTCACACGCATGGCCTTTCTCTTCCTAAAGGTCCAGCTCTACATGTATCTGTGTTCCCAGCTCACTTTTCATATTTAAAAAGAAAACAAAAAGCTGTTGTGTGTTTCAACAATCATCCACAGTTTCACATCCTGAATGAAGTTAGGGGACAATTTTGAAGCTTTCACAAGAATTTCAAAATTGTCTTGCATACACATGTATAGGTCAATGACTGCCCAAACTACCTTTTTATTCTCAATTATTGGATACAGTGTATATTTCTAAGTCTTTAAAAGCCGCTGGGGGTATTTCTGTGAAATTTGTCACATGAGATTACTGACTGTTGTGGAAATCTCACGCCAGAATTCTGATTAGGTCATAAGTAGTGACTTGAGAAATCTCAACGCAAGAGTTTTTTCTGTGAGGTCTTAGTTGTTTGAGATACCTGGGACAGTCCTTTACTCAGGGAACCTTGAGACTCATAGGGTCTTACTGAAGAGCAGATTGCTCTTAATGGCTGTAGCTCAGTGCACAACCTCCAACACAGGATCAAAGTAAACCAAAAGCCAATGTGTCAGTGCCAGAGACTTAAAATGACTGGTTAATTAGTCTCTTAGCCTTTTAAGAAGAGAAATGCCTGATGGGAGATCATAACCAGAGACATGTGGCCAATAAGGAAGTGTGAGTATTTTTACAGTGTACAAAGTGACACTTAATAAAACATCTGTAGACAAAAGTGTGAACAGTCAGGGGCCCAGTGGAGCTCCTCACATAGCACCTTCCCCTCTGTGGACTCTAGATTTACAAGGCAAAGCCAGCATCACTCTCTTTGTAGTGTTTTCTCATTCTTTTTCTTTCTTTTCACTTTAGAAGAAGGTAACCCTCAGGGCTGAAGGTTGGTGTTCCAGCAGGGCAGAATGCAACACCACAATATTAACTAAAGTGCGGTCTTAGTTAGGGTTAATGTTGCTGTGATGAAATACTATGGCCAAAAGCAACTTGGGGAAAAGCTTTATTTGACTTACACATCCACATCACTGTTCTTCATCAAAGGAAGTCAGGATAGGCACTCAAGCAGGGCAGGAATCTGGAAGCAGTTGCTAATGCAGAGGCCATGGAGGGGTGCTGTTTACTGCCTTGCTCCTCATGGCTTGTTCAAACTACTTTCTTACAGCACCCAGGTCCACCATCCCAGGAGTTGAATCACTCACCATGGGCTGGGCCCTCCTCTATCAATCACTAATAAAAATGCCCTACATCCTGGTCTTATAGAGGTACTTTCTCAATTCACACTCCCCTCTCTGATGACTATATTTTGTGTCAAGCTGACATAACGCTAGCCAACACAATTGTCAGCTTGAAACACAAACTCATTGCTGTTAAGCCTTAATCTTTCCTTTCTTACTCATTCTCAAGGTCACACATCATTATATAAATCACAATGAAAAGCATTTTATAATCTTAAAATGTCCCACAGTCTTTACAAATTCAAACACTTTAAAATTTAGTTCATTAAAAAACCCAAAGTCTCTTTAAAAACTTAAAATCTCTTCAAAATTCAGTCTTTCAACTGTGGGCTCTTGTACAAATTTTTTTTAAAAAAATTAAATGCTTTGTATTTTAAGAGAGAAGGATCAGGGCACAATCTCAATTAGATTAAAGCAAAACCAAATCCCAATTGTAAAAATAACTCATTGTCTAATGTATGTATCCACTCATGATTTTCTGACTCCACCCCTGCAACATACACAGCTTGTCTTGTAGGCTCTGGGTGGCTTCACTCCATGATACTGGCATCTCCAAAATGCTGGGGTCTTCTGCTGCAGCTAGACTGCACTTTTACCAGTAACTTCTCCTGGCCTCTCATCATTATGCCACGCCTCAACTTCTCTGCATGATCCCTTTAATTCTGAGTCTTCACCTTCACCAGTAGCCATGCCTGGACTCTCACAATGCCTCAGCTGCTGTCCCTGACCTCACACTGAGCTGGGTCCTTCCCCATCAATCACTAACTAAGAAAATGCCCTACCTGCTTTTATTTAGCCAGATCTTATGGAGGTATTTTCTCAATTGAGGCTCCTTCCTCTCTGATGACTATAGCTTGTGTCAAATTGTTATAAAACCAGCCCATACAGATGCTACTAGTATTCATGTGTTCGGTATTTTTTTATTCTATACTTAGTTTAATGTATGCATATATGTGTGGGTATACATGCACCGTGGTACCTGTAGAGAGATCCGAGAAAAACCTTTGGGGATAGTTTTTCACCCTTAACCATATGTGTCCTTAGGATTGAACTCATGTCTCTACCTGTTGAACTATCTGGCCAGGTCTAGGATTGTGTTTTTTTTAACTTGAATTAGTAATTGAGAATTTTAAGATTACTTAGTTCCAAATTTTAAGGCAGAAGTATCGATAGTTATGACCTCTGCACCTTTTCATATGAACAATGGCTCGCTGAGGTCCTGAGTAAAATATTAAGCTATATAAACAAGAAATAAAAAAAATCTTTACAAACATTGGCTTGATGCGAAAGCATTCCTTTCCTAGAAAACAAAGCATACATAGTTACATTTATCCAAAAGTTTTGCTTTACAATATTGTCAAATTTTTGTGACAAATATTAAAGTTGAAAAAGTTTAATTTTGTAGTTTTTATACTCACCTAGTGTGCATTCTGATTTATTAAAGTCCCCTGTCACCTCTTTCACCATCTCTTCTCTCTACAAAGCTCCTCCCCTCCCCACACTCATGTTTGGTTGTTGATTTTCACTTTATCCAGTTTTGTTTTGTTCTGAGACCCACAGAGTTTAGCTAGGCTCATGTGTCAGCACAGGTTTGGAACTGTTCTTTGTAGGCTGGTAGACTACTCAGGAGATTCCTCACTGACCACCGTGATTTCCCTTTCCTCAGAATCCATCAGTAGCCTTCAGTTCAGGGGAAGGCTAGAGCCCTGGAAGCTTTGCAGACCTGCAGAAATAAGGAAACTAGTAAAATGCCATTGTGTTGGGGGATTCCTTCATATGGGGCCATAGCAATGTAAGAGATATGGGTGGGAGGAAAGAGTAGAAATTTTAGTGTGGGAGCTTTTAAGCAGGGCTGGGAGATGGAAGAGATACGGGGACAGGAGGATCAGCGAAAAGGTAACCAGCTTTGATTTTACAGAATAAATTTAAGAGGGCATTGCTAATTATCAAACACCTTTTCCCCAAAGAGCAGCTTTCTGTGGGGTCTTGTAAAAACAGAACCACTAATCTCTCTCTTACACAATCACACAAGAACTTAAATACACATGTTCATTAACTTGACCCAGGGCAGAGAGATCCTCCTCTATAGCCAATAAAAGTAAGCAAAAAATTTAGATTATGATGAGTTTTCAGTGCTGTATTATTCTTAGTTAAAGTGGCCCCCATATCTGATGAATACCCATTAGTACAGTCAATATCCTTCTAATATTTTAAATTGCTTAAGGTCAGAGAAATGAGTTAAAATGAATGCACTGCAAAATTATGGCAAGATAATTTGATATAATTAAAATATTGATTCAGTTTGCTCAAAGAAACATGAAAACAAGATGCAACCTGAAGTAGTAATGATTCTCAATTACTTGTCAATAAGCATGATATTTATTAAAGAAATGGATTGAAAATCACTGACATATTATACTTACTACAATAAATCTGGGAAGAATGTTATTAAACCAAACTTTTTTTCTATTCTTGCTTGGTGAGGAGTACCTAAGGAAGGGAAATTTGAATTTGTAAAATGTTTCTCAGTTGACCTGTGCAAGAATTTATTTTAATTAGGTGTATTTAAAGTATTAGAAACTAATTTGCTTCTTTTCTGGGAATTTGAGGATTAATGTACATAAGTACTTTTACATTGTAGGCTTATTATAACAAAACTCCTTTCAGTTTCAGGGTGTTTCTAATTTGGTTATTAATATCATGTGGGGGTACTGGAGAGATGGCTCTGTAATTAGAACACTTGCTAACTTTCCCAGCACTCACATCATCCAGGTAACAACCACCAGGTCCAGGGTCATTCAATACCTTCTTCTTGTTTCTGTGGGCACCTGTGCTAATACCCACACACAGACACATACACACTATTAAAAAAAATCTTTAAAAAAATGCATCATTTACACTTACCAAAATGCTGTGCAAATGCAATGAAAATGGCTTCTCGGGGTTACTGTGCCTGAGACAATGAACTGAAGTATTGCAGTCACAGGAAGGAAACGAACAAAAAGACACACAAAAATCTTCACCAGATCAAGTTGGAAAGAGAAGTTCCTCTCATTGCTTCTCCTGTTCTTGAGTAATCCTGCTCAAAACAGGCAACTTAAAGCAGTAGCAACAACAAGAGAAGCCAGAGTTTTTTCTTCTGTTTTAAGTTCCTGGGATCTCTATTTTAGCTCAGTGCTTAAAGAAGCATCCTTAGGGCATTTGTCATTTGTGTTGTCAGCCTCTTATAATAAAGTCAGATGCCTTTTGCTTTCAATTCTGTGCACTGAATACATACACCACACATGTATTATGGGCGCATGTCCTTTTATGATATACCTTAGGCAAATGAAATCCTGCATTGTAACTCAGTGGGTAGAGTACCTGCCTAGCATACATGAAGCTCTGGTTCTATCCCTCGCACTGCCTACAGGCTTGGTGGTAGATACATGTAATCCCAGCTATGAAGTATGAGGACCTGAGGTCTAGAATAAGAATAACACACTGTGGTTAGTGAAATTGAAATCATATTATCAGAGATGATGCCAGCCAAGCATGATGTCCATTGCCAAAGGATGAGTGTAGAAGCAATACCCCAGCATGTGCTTTGACCAGCTCACACTGTGGTAGTAGTGTATTCCAATGTTAGAGAACAGAATATGGAAACTGGAAAGCCAGCATGGGACACATTGAGAGTTTATTTCTCTAGCTAGTACCTGTACTTTCAATAAAGCAGGCATCCATATACTCATGTGTGAGAGTACCAACATGTGCGTGACACGACACTCAAGTAATGAAGGACTGTATTACTGGGATGAAAGTGAACAGGCCCTGTTTGTCCCTGCCTTGCCTTAAAGGAGTTTTAAGCCTCAGCAGAGTGAGGGGTAGCTCCAAGGATTCCAAGTATTGCTCATTGCACTTCCTGGATTAGTAGATGACCTAGAGTCGGTGTTGTGGCTTCAGTGGGAAATAACACGCATAGGCTCACGTGTTTGAACACTTGGCTCCCAGTTCATGGCGCTGTTTGGGTGGGTTATGGGACCTTGTAGGAGGGGGAGCCTTGCTGGAGGAAGTATGTTTCTAAGGGTTGGCTGTGAGTTTGTGTAGCCTGGCACCACTTCCCATTCCCTCTCCTGGTCTGTGGATGAAATCTGATCAATGTGCTTCCTGACTCCTAGGCTTGCCTCACATTCCTTCTGCCATATCTTCCCTACCCTTCTGGAACTGGAAGCCGAAGTAATCCTTTGCTTTTCTACTTTGCTTTTTGTCATTGTTTTATCACCGCAAAAGGAGGGTAACTAATACTGTCCAAGTAAGCACAAGGTATGTAGAAGTCATAAGACAAAGGAAGGACCTGCATAAAGATTTCACAACTGATAGGAATATCGGTATTCCTAAAAAAGTCTTAAAAATTATTATGACTACATTTCTTGTATTCAAAAATTTAAGTTGAGTAAGACTCAAACTTCTGGAATGTAAGCCACTCACAGTATGAAAGTAAAATACGATAATCAATTGCAGAGTGTATTAAAGATTGGTGACAGTGAGGACAGTCGGAACTGTTCTAAATGAAACATGGAGAAGAGAACTTTTAAAAACAGCATCACTGAGTTGTCTGATAACTTCCTTTAGACATATAATAGGTAACTGGAATTAAGAATATTTGAAGAAGTAAAATCTGATAAATTTCCAGTTTTGATACAAACTGTGAATCCATAGATCTGAACACAAGAAGCATAGAGGAAATGTATCCAAGATTTTGAAAAATGATTTAAGAGAAAAGTTATAAATAACTGTGCTTTATTTAATAAACAAAATAGGATGAGGAGCATACTGTTGTACACCTTAATCCCAGAACTCAGGAGGCAAAGGCAGGTGAATCTGTTCATTCACTGCCAGCCTGCTGAGGGCTGTACAGAGAAACGCTATCTCGAGAAACCAAAAATACAATAGGACAGTCATGGTAATCCATGCCTGTAACCCCAGTACTCAGAGGGCAGAAGCAGTAGATCTCTGTGAGCTAAAGGCCAGCCTATCTACAATACAGGTTCCAGGACTATACAGGAAGATCCTGCCTCACATAATCAATCAATTATAAATTAAAAAGAAGACTAAGATGTAAGTTTGTGTGGGGTCTTTGCTTAACACGTGCGTGACCCTTGGTTTGATCCCAATCACTAGAATGAGAAGAAGGAATCGCTTGGCTTATGTTTTCTCAGAACTCACTTCAGGCTCAACTGACTGTTGCTGTAGGCCAGAGGCAGGGTGGGACAGGACAGCTCATGTGGTAGATGAGACCTGCTCTCCCCATGCCAACAAGAAAGTGAAGAGATTTGAAGGTGACTGTAGACAACCTTCTGTTTCTACAGGGAACAACTGCAGTGTTCTCATCCTTCAAGCGAGGCTCCGTTTCCCTCCACTTCCTTGTCATTATGAACCTACCTATGCTCTACTTAACGGACTAGGACAGAGCTTTCAGGAACTTATCACCTCCCCCCAAAGACCATCAGATGGCAAGCAAGGCTTCCAAACATGAGTTTTCATTTCAGATTCAAAGTATAGCATATTCTAGTGCATGTATCTCTCAAATGGTGCTAGCAAGGGGTTAAGTGACCATTTCATATAGCATGTCAAATATTTATCCAATAAAGGAGTTGTGTTTAGACTGAGCAAGAAAATCCTAATTTATGGTAATAGGAAAACAAAATTCACTTTCAGTAATGTGCAGAAGATTGAAAGTGATAGTATACCCACTAGATAACACAGAATCAAGTAAGGGTGTCACTGAGCGGTTAAAGGGAAGCAAAATGAGAAGGAATGCATGCCTTTAAAACCATCTACAGGTAACTTCTAGGGTTGGTGAGGATGTTGAGGAATTGGAGTTCTTCCACACTCCTTCTGGAAATGTGAAATGGTACCACCACTCTAAGAAGCAGGATAGTGATTTATAAAAAGTCAAACACCTGGCTGAGAAATGGCTCAGTGGATAAAGTTCTTGCTGTGCAAGCATGAGGACCTGTGTTCAGACCCCAACACCCACATAAATGCCAGGTTTAATGCTACACTTGTAACACCAGCACTGGGAGATAGAGACAGGGCTATCTTACTAGCTGGCCAGCCAGTCTAGCTGAAATAACAAACTCCAGGTTCAGTGAGAGACCCCGCCTTAAACACTAAGATGGAGATAAGGATGACTCCAGCAGACAAAGAAATAAGGAAAGAAAATGTTCTCATTGCCAAATTACCAAACTGTAGATTTTAAATATGTATGCCTTTTTGGATTTTATTTGTGTGTCAGTAAAGCTCCTTGGACAATGAGGAAAACCATTTCCCCGTTGTGTGTCATCATGTGAGGTGTGTCTTCTGTATCCCGTGTTTTAAACGTGGGAACCCATCGCATCTTGTCCTTTTCTGTCATTGACAAGGTCACATAAAACCTGACTGTGACAAATGTCAGAATTTCTGTCAGAGACTATCTTGTGTTCCTTTATTAGATGTTCAGAGATACATGATTGGGCTTTGTGAAGCAAGCAATACCCAACTTGGTAGGAGTTAGAGAAAGAGAATGCATACAGAAGAGCCCAGTTACAGCATACACACACACACACACACACACACACACACACACACACACGAGCCCAGTTACAGCATACACACACA
>NC_022010.1:25543685-25573685 GCF_000317375.1 Microtus ochrogaster
AGAGAGAGAGAGAGAGAGAGAGACAGAGAGAGACAGAGAGAGAGAGAGAGAGAGAGAGAGAGAACGCTTTTATGTCTTGGCTCCGAATTGCCAAGTGATGAAATGTAGGCCACCAGATTGAATTACTCCATCGAGCAGCCGCTGCCCCGTGTTAATGGTAATTGCACAGATACCGCAGTCTTTCTGGGCAACATCTCAGATATTTACCTCCTACCGTTTTTCAATTCAAACCTTTGATGAAAATATTCCCAGTCCTTCTTTAAAGCAGACACCCAACTGTCTTTCTTGACAAAAGCAAGGTCTCTAAATCAGATCCCGACAATTTCGGACACAGCGGTCTACCTAAATCACCTTTTACCTGTGTCACGATGTCATTTCCTGAAGGAGAAAGTGTCCATCAGAGGAGCAATTGCTGTAGGTCTCAGGGCTACCAGGTTGAGACTGCCAGGAAAATGGAAGAAAGAAGGGGGAAATTATTTGTTCCTTTGACTTGAGTTGAAGAAATTCAGTGAGGGGTTGACTAAATATAATAAATGAAATAATATTGTGATTTGTCTTAGAGATTCATACACATGAAGTTAGTCAGATCTGTAGATACTGTTTTCAAGATGGTGGGAGCAAATTTTAAAATTATATTTGTATTTATTTGTTTGCTTATTCTTTTTGTGCATGTGTGCATGAACACATGAATTTATGTGTACCACATGCATGCATGTCCTGGAGGAGGCCAGAAAAAGGCATCAGATACTCTGATGAAGTGGAATTACAGAGGGTTGTGAATCATAGGTGCCGAGAACCAATTCAGGTCTTCTTCAAGATTAGTATACCCAATTGAGTTTCTGGGCCATCTATTTCCTAAAATACCAATGTTATATCCTTCTCCCTGCCTCTTTTACTCCCTCCCCTTCTTCCTTCCCTCCCTCCCTTTCTTCCTTTCTTCCTTCCCCTCCCTTTTTCCATCCCTGCCTTCCTCCCTTCTTTCTTCCTTCCCTTCCTTTGTTACTGTTGAGAAAGAGACTCAGGCCTCAGTTATCCCTTGTAGTCACAGTTGCCTCTGAATTTCTGATCCTTCTGCCTCTACCTTCAGTTTCCATGATTATAGGCATGTGCCACCACACCCAGGTCTGCTTAATGTTTTCTATAAACTTTATCTTTTAAGGAGGCAGTAAAACATAGTTGTTATTTTGTTGTTGCCCTTTTTAATTTTATGGTTTTGATTGGGTACTCTAATCTCACAATATTTAGCAGTTTCTTTTACTCTTGCGGCCTCAGCTCAGTTTCTGGCCTGTTGCTTGTCCCCAGTAGAACAGATCAGACTTCAATGAATAAAGGTTGTGGAAGCAATGCCCTTGGCATGTGCTGTGTGCAGCTCGCTGTTGAACCGTGGTGTTGCACTGGCTGGAGAACAGGATGAGGGAACGCGAAAGCCAGCACTGCTGAGAAGGACTGGATGACCTGAGAGTGAACCTCTCTGTGTTGATCTCTCTGGCTGGTGTTGGTTGGGCCCTAATCTCCCATTTTGTTGGAAGAGTGTACTTGCTAATTGCTTTTCTGGATCCAATTGTAGCATCATATGTTTGATGGATGGAGCCCTCTGGGGACTTGGCTTTCCAGGTTTGGTGAATGAGCAGCTGAAGGCACAGCAGGCTTGCTCCCTGCTGCCAGCCTGAGTTTGTTCTTCCCAAGTGGATGCCTCATTATGGCATCAGCTTTGGAATGTTGTTTGTCCGGAATACTGTCAGATAGTGAGAGTGGCTATGTGTGTGTATTTGTGTAACCACGTGTATGTAGGCTCATGTGCACACACACTGGTGTGTGCATGTGTATGTACTTTGGGACAGAAGCCAGAGGTTAGTGTTGGTATCTTCCTCTTGTGACAAGATCTCTCCGAACCCAGGGCTCATCCTTTAAGCTAGACTGCCTAACCAGTGAGCTCCAGGATTTCACTAACTTTTCATCGGTGCTCGAATTAAAATTACACATCTTACCACCCATCCTTAAAAACAAACAATGTTTATTATGTGTGTTCCCTATGCTTGTTTTTTTTTTTTTTTATGTAGGTGCTAGTGATTTCAAGTCTGCCCTTCGATGTGTAGTTTACATAGCGTTGAGGGTAAAACCCTTCATGCATATTAGCAGGGAATCAGATCATGGAACCCTAGCCTTGGATCGGAGCCTGTGGCATTATTGCCTTCAAAGGTTCTTTCCCACTTTGCAAAGGTACGTGGTGGAAACTTGGTGGAATTACATTTGTGAGTAAAGCATGTATGTTTTAGAATCTCAGAGTGGGGAGAGTGTGAAGGATGAAAGAGGAAAAGTGTTCCCAACTGTCTCCCCACATGGCTCCTTGAAGGTCGTCAGCCCTTAATGTTGCCAAACACCTTTAGGAACAGCGACTCCTTCGAGGACCTTGTGTTTCTCCATTCAGAGGTAAAGGAAGGAGCATTTCCTTGAGATGTCTCTCTTAGTGGCTGCCATTTGTTCCTGTTCTCTCTTCTTGATGTTCTTCTCTGGCTTCTTTACAGACTGAAGGCTTGGATAGGCCGCAGGAACATAACAGCTCTTTGAGAAAGTGCGCAATCATAGGTTTTTTGAACCCCAATGTCAGTCTCTTCCAGTTGTACTTCAACTCTTTCAACTGAAACCCAAACCTGGGTTTGCCCTGTGCTATCACAGACACACATGCACGCACCTTCACATACACCGTGTGTGTGCATAATCAATCTATATTATATATAGATAAAATCCATACGGAATAAGGAAGATATATAGAGAATATATGTATATTGAAAGAATATTTATACAGAGACTATATATAGAGAATGTATAAAGAATGAGAGTATTTAGAGATGGAGAAGGGACAAGTTCCCCAAAATACCCTTTACATATATTTTCCAGTTGGCCTATATTCTCCAGGGAGGCCCCCCACTCCTAGCGACCAATTCACATAATCCGTGAATAATGTCTGTCTTCCTGATCTAGTCCCCTTTCAGGATCCCACCTCAGACTCTTGCTGTGTCTGGCATCAAAGTTTCAATACTTATATTTTTAAGGGTTGCTTCTTAATACCCAAACCAGACTATGAACTAGCTGTCTGTGCCGTAGAGCAGAAAGAATAGTTTATGGAGTGTTGGGGCCTGAAAATCTCAAGCTGCGTTCTTTGTATGGCCATCAGACGTAGCAGGATTTTATGTGCTCTTCTCATTAGGGAGAGGAATATGTACTTATATCCTCATGATATTGATATCCTCCATTTGCTGATGGCTTGTAGTATTAAAAAGGTTTTTTCTAGCATTACCAGGATCTCCTATCTGTTTTTCATCCCCCCAGACTATCATTTTTCTTCCCCCCCCCCCACTCCGTGGCTTTTTAGCAACATGTGAAATTCAGTTGGTTCTCAACCAGCTTCACATCAGGGGCTTTAATATCTTAGTTGAACATTAACAAAATATTTGATGGGCAATACATTGTGACTGTCTTAAAATACCATGATGTACTTGTTGACGTATCCATGAAAGGTGGTATACTTTGAATAGCAACAATGACCAAAAGTAAAACTAGGGAAGGAAAGGATTTATTTTCCTTATATTTCCAGATTGTACTCTGTCAAAGATAGAAGTCAGAGCAGAAGTTGAAGTAGAAATCGCAAGGAATGCTCTTGCTGCCTTTTTCATCGACTTATGCTTAGCTAGCTCAGGATAACCTGCCTGGGGCAGTGCAGTTCATAGTGGTTTTGCTTTCCCATTTGTATCAGCATTCAAGACCATCCCCTATTGACACACCCACAGGCCAGTATAGTTGAAGCAGTTTTTCTGTTGGTATTTCCTCTTCTCTTTGGAGTGTAGATTGTGTCAAATCAGATCAGAGACTTTCTGTAGTATCAAGAGGCACCTAGGATGGACTTGTTGATTGAATGATGCTATTCTTTCTAGCAAAAATTCTTTGCTATCCTTAGTCTTAAATATGTTTTTTACTATTATTTTTTTTTTGTGTGTGTGTGTGGGACGCACTCACACATGTGCATACCGTAGTATGCTTGTGGAGGTGAGAAAACAGCTTGAGGGAACCTGTTTTCTTTTCTCCCTGGGTCCTGAGTATTAGACTTAGGTTGCAGTCTTGGCAGCAGGTGTCTTGACCTCTGCCCGTTCATTCTGCAATCCTAAACATGCAGATTCCTGAAGACTTCATTAAGAATTCAGCTTCTTCAGGATCCAGCGATGGAGTAGCTCGTCACTCATTAAACATTTCCCCAATTAGCTTCAAAAGTGTGTTGTGTGAGAGGTTGCTGGGGGGTCTGGGTGATGAAATGTGACGTTCAGCAAAGCTGGCCTTAGACACAGAGGTTTTTTTTTTTCTTTTCTTTTACACTGTTGTAAATTTCCTGACATTCCACTCCAAATACATCATGCTCATGTTGACTCCCCTCCTCATGGCTGTCAGAAGCTGTGCTTCTAGACACTAACAGGAAGACATTTGGAAAGGCCTGCGTGCCCGGCTGACACTGGGGAGCTGAAGAAGAATGCACCAGGCACACAAAGCTGCGCCTGCTCTTCCCAAACCCATCATCGCTTTTGTAATATGCCCAATGAAATTGTGACTGTTTTTTCCCCCCTTTAGCAAATTCTTCTGTGATGGAGCTGTGATTTGCAATAATCTTGTCATACCATGCTCAAAATACGGCTAAATGAAGACATTTGTGAAAGGCAATGATTGTAAATCACATGCAAATTTCAGCCTGGCTGGAATTAATCAATACGGAAACAGAACATAACGATGCCACTGCTAATCCCACAGTGTCCCATTTCCATGGGAATTGGGTTTTTATTTTGAGTTAAATCTCCCTTCTTTTTCCATGAAGACAAAGTACAGGGTTTTGTTTTTTTTTTTTTTTTTCCCTAACAATAGCTTCTTTGGGGATAAGGATTTTTTAGGAAGGAAACAAGAGGAAAATCAAAGACTTCCCCTGCGGGGCAGTTAGCATTTCCTTTTACATTCAAGGTGTTCATTTAGTGAATCTTCCCTTGATTTTTCTCCCTTTAAATTTTTAATTTAATTTTTAAAAGGCCTTTGGCAGTTTTAGACGTGTATATAATAAATTTCAGTCGTTTCACCCCATTACCCTCTCTCGCCCCCCTCTCCCTCCCCCCGGACCCTGCCTCCTCCTTTCATGTCTTGTTTTGCTGGTTTTGTTGTGACCCACTGAGTTTAATTAGGGTTGCTTGCTTGAGCATGAACAGATTATCTACTGGAGCATGGATAACTCATTTAAAGGTCCCGGGCCTGGGACTGAAGAGGGACACTGAGGTGAATTGTCCTTTGGGATAAGAGATGCATTAGGAGAGTTATTAATGCCATAGGAAGACAGCATGACAGTGAGAGACTAGCAACCGCTAGATAGAGTCCCTGGCCGGCAGACAAATAGGGAAAGGGACTGTGACGAGGAGCAAAGATGGTGAGCTTCCAAGATGGCTGGCTTCTTCCTCACTTTCCGGACTTGAGACAAAAGCCTGACAACTTAAAGACCTTGCAGGCTCTTTTTCTCCTCCCTCTCTTCCTCCAGCAGCTTCTCCACCACTTCCATGCTAATGAATTGAATCATCTAGTATGAGGCCTGATGGGGACATGCTACAGTTGGGGACAGTCATCCACCCTGTCTTCAAACTAACCCGCCCTCAATCAGGGGAGGAATACTCTTCAGGCATTTAGAAATCCAAGCGCTAGTGAAGAGACTGGATTTTCGGCTTCCTGAATCCCACCCTTGGTCCTTTTCTGTGTTCTCTCTCTCTCTCTCTCTCTATCTCTATCTCTATCTCTATCTCTATCTCTATCTCTATCTCTATCTCTATCTCTATCTCTATCTCTCTATCTCTCTTTCTGTGTGTGTGTGTACTCAACTCCCAGTAAATGGCCCTTCTTCAACTGCAGACTCCGCCTGCTGTGTGCCCTGCTTTCACCTGACATACTCAAGAGTCTTGTCCTTTGCTTTTTTAACTGCCAGAGAAAACAGAATTGATAAACTGGCTAGACTGTATCCTCTTTGTGGGGTCCATAACCTCTCCTGGAATGCATCAACAGGTCCCTGAGGAGAGTTCCTGGGCCTGTGAGACAGAGCAGAGATCCATTGTTACAGGCTTCTGAAGATGGGACCTCTAACCCAGAACAGGGCTTGAGCAGCCTGTGGTCTAGGTTGTCACATTCAGTGTGTTAATAAAGGGAAGATAGTGACAGCCCTCCTCCAGCCTCCATTCACCTACTACACTGCCTCAGTGGGGGATGCAGATCCCTGATTTTGGTTTTTGTTTTTAGTCTGAGAAAATTTGAGGGTTCATAGAATGGTAGGTAACACTACAACTCAAGTATCTAAATGGCAAGTTAGCTCGCTTTTTAAGGTTTAACTACTTATTTCGTAGGGTGGGCAGCTCATCTTTGATTCATATCTGTTGTTTAGGGGTTTGTTTTTACTTTTTATTTTTCTGATGTTCAATTTGGTTTTGTTGTGTTTGATTTTGTTTCAAAGACAGAATCTCATTCTGTAGCCAGATGGTCTAGAGCTCAACATGTAACCCAGGCTGGCCTTGGATGAGACATCCCATCCTGCCTCGGCCTCTTGAATATTGAAGTTACTGTGCTAAATGTGTACTAGCTCTGTTTTATTGATTAAAGGAAATTGTCATAGATTTCATGCTTTTTGGGGAAATCTCTTACAATCACAGCTATTTTCCTGCTGACCTAGGCTGCCAATCTTTGTCATTTGCTTTGAACAGCAGGACTTGTCTTTCATTCCCATATGTAGCTACTTGAATTTTCTTTTTGCTTTTTATTCAAGAGGTCTGAGTCAAGAATTTGTAGAAAGCAGGAGTTATTCTGCACATCTTTTATGTCACCCCCACATCCTGAGAACCTGACAGCTCGTTCACAGCCCATTTTCAGCCCCTCTGGAGGTCTTTTTTTCTTCTTTTTAAAATTAAATTAATTTATTTTGCATCCCAACTGCAGTTTCTTCCCCACCTCCTCTCCTCCCATTTCCTGCCTCCCCATCCACTCCTTCTGTTTCTGTTGAGAAAGGAGCAGGCCTCCCATGAGTATCAATAAAGCCTGATATATCAAGTTTCATTAAGACTAAGCACCTCCCCATGTATGAAGGCTGAGCAAGGCAACCCTGTGTGAAGAATAGATTCCTAGAAGCCAGCCAAAGAGTTTGGGGACATCCCCTGTTACCACTGTTAGGATTTCCACAAGTAGACCAAGCTACATGACTGTCATATAAATATATGGCCTAGGTAGGTCTCCTACAGGCTCCCTGGTTGTCAGTGCATACTCTGTGAGCTCCTATGAACCCAGGTTAGTTGTTTCTCTGAATTTTCTTGTGATGTCCTTGACCCCTCTGGCTCCTATAATCTTTCCTCCTTCTCTGTAGTGGGATTCCCTGTGATTCCATCAGTCACTATTGTTCTATGATGATAGTTGGGGTAGTCATCAGTCTATGAGTATAGCCGAATATCTATAGGCATCACTGCATTGACATTTTTTTTTTCATTCTCCACTCATGTTTGGTTCTCTCCTAGGTCTCTGAACCATCCAGCCTTTGGTCCTAGCACTCCGGGCAGTGCCACTGGTGGGCCCAGTCTCCTGTCATGGGTTTCAAACTGGACATGTCATTGGTTAGCCCCTCCTTCAATCTACCAGTCACCCTTCAACCTCTCCCCAGCACATCCCATAGGCAGGTCAAGTTCTTTAAGAAACCCTTTATAGCCCCATTTCAGCTCTAGTGGGTAACTCTCCACAATCCAACAGTGCTGATTTTTTTTTTAAAAATATGAAGTCCTCTGTTTTTAGCTTCAGCTGGTCTGTAACTTGATTATTATGTAGTTCAGTAGTGACTTGAGGTTGATCCGAAAGTCACAGTGACTTCACTCTGCTTCTTAACTGCTGGTTTTAAAGGTGTGCACTACCATGCCAGTTCTGAATCTTTTAAACAAAATTTTTCAAAAGAAATTATAAGGTCAATATTGCCTACCAAGGGGAAATCATGCTCAAGTTACTAAAAGAGGACAGTCCCCACCTGCATGGCCCCATGGAAGCTGCAGCTTGCCCCTTTGCAGAGTCCAGGATAGTTACCTACGACTGAGGAACAACAGCTGCTGATGAGATGATTTTCCGTTATTCTACTGTCGGGGTAAAAATATAAACATAAGGACAATTGTTTTCTTTTTTCATTTATTTTTTGTTTCTGGTGTATATCCATATTTTGTATGTTTGTAGGTATACATGTATATGATGTGTATGTACACGTTTGCACATGCATGTGAAGACTGTTATGGATCATCCTTGGTGGGATTTCCACTGTATCCATTGAGGTAGGGTCTCTCAGCCAAACCCAGAGCGTTGCCCCCCTCCCCAACACGTTTGCACACACATGCATACATGTACACATAAAATTTTCACTAAAATTTTATAAATGAAATAATAAAGAGGTCAGGGAAAGTGACAAACATCATTGCTGTGAGAAGTTATCAGACAGTATGGCATACATAAGGAGAGAAGACAGGCGAAAGGAAATACTTGAAGAGATAACAAGTGGAAACTTTCTCACAGGAAGGACAACAAAACACAGATATAGTAGGATTCATGTGAATAAAAGCATATCTGTATATACTGAAGTCAGACAGTTGGAAACCAGAAATGAAAATGATATCCCTACGTCAAAAATTAAAATAACAGCAGCAAAAAGATTACATCATGTAAGATACAATCTACAATACAGGCCAACTTTTTAAGAACACAGAAGATTGCAAAACATGGTGGTACATGCCTTTAATCCCAGCTCTTGGGATGCTAAAACAGGCGAAACAGTGAGATCCTGTCACAAACACACATGTATGCATATCCACACTCTCATACACACATACCCACACCCACACACACTCTCCCTCTCTCACACACACAAGGCTATCAGGCTAGGGGTAGGGGAGTTGGTGGAGACATGGCTCAGTGGTTGAGAACAATCTTCTAGAGTGTTCTTTCAGAGGAATCCGGTTCAATTCATACCATTCCATAACAGCTCACAGCTCTCTGTAACTCCAGTTCCAGGGCATCCAGTACTCTCTTCTACCTTCTGCAAGCATTGCACTGTGCATGTGGTGCCCTGATATAAATGCAGAGAAAATATATAAAATAAAAGTTGAAAAGGAAAATAAGAATGAATACTTCTAATCTAGTGTGCTGTGTTTAGACAATGTATTTTTAAATGAAGGTGTAATGAATAATATCGGTTAGATATACCATACCATAACTTTTTAAGATAAGGATAAGTAAAAAAATTCTCTGATAGCAAGCCAGTAGTACAAAATAAGCTTTCTTAAAATTGTATTTATTATTTGTTTAGTGTGGGTTTTGGTGGACATTACAGTATGGTTATAGAGGTTGGAGGACATCTTGTGGGAGTTGGCTTTCTCCTTCTACCATGTGGGCCCAGGAAGTCAAACTTACACAGTCATGCTTGCTGCCAAATGCTTTTCCTACTGAGCCATCCTATTGGCCCAAGAAATATTAAATAAAACTTTTTAAGGAATAGAATTATGGTTCTGTTGAAAATATTCTGTTTTAATAGGGAACAAAAGACATCAGGATATAAAACTATTGATAAATATGAAATATATTTTCCTTTAATGTTTTGAAAAAAGATCAGATGATGAGATGATAAGCTAAAATCGACAAAGTGAGCATAAGCAGAATCCAACCTCTGGCTTGTGTTTGTTTAGCCCATGCACTAAGATTATATTCACTTTAAATTTTTTTCCATTTATTTATTATGTGTGTGCATGGGACATCATGTGTTTATTGAGATCAGAGGACATCTTCTGGTAATCGGCTCTCTTCTTCCACCATGGGGCTTCTGGCGTTCACCAATGTCTCCTCCCTCCCTTCCTTCCTTCCTTCCTTCCTTCCTTCCTTCCTTCCTTCCTTCCTTCCTTCCTTCCTCTTCCCTCCCTTCTTTTCTCCTTCCCTCTTTCATCTGTCTTCCTTTCTTTCCTTCAGAGTTCTAAGAAATACCTTTAGGGGGAAAGACTCACAATGATCAATGAATGTGTAATAGAGACCAAATGTAGCTTGCAACAGCAGTTATTTTCTTTTGGGTACAGGTTGAAAGCAATAATTGCAATTGTCTTAGAGGATTTATAACATATGTCAGAATAAAATTCTGACAGTAATAGTGTAATGAAAATAGGGGAGAACTGGAAATTTGCCATGAAATGTATATAATTGTAGATAAAGAATATAGCAAAAAAATTAAGAACCATAAAAGATTAAGATTGTATCTTTTGAAGTTTAGATCAGTCATTGTGGATAACATTAAGGCAAAGTATTGTTAATAATCCAATAAAATGGGTGACTGGAAATTATGGAAAATTCTAGATACAAAAGCAACTAAAAAACAAAATGTAGTGGCTGGAGAAATGCTTTCTGTTTTCCAGTACCTAAGTCAGGTGTCTCACAAATGCTTAAAATTCTAGCTATGAGGCATCTTTTGGCTTCCTTGGGCTCTCACTTTTGCGTAGATAATGTATAAGAAACAATTTGTCCTCAAAAATTATCAATAAATGTACAAAGAAGAAACTTTTAAAAATAATATGAAACTCTAAACATTTATTAAAGAAAAGCGGTCAGAAAAAGGATATTAGAAAATTTGGTAAAAAACAAAACCCAATTTTGGGCTGTATTTAAAATGCCATCCTAAATACAAGGATACGGCTATATTAAGACTAAAAAGGATATAAAACAGTATACTGTGAACCATAATTAAGAAAATTGAAGCTACTGTATTAGTACTAGGGATAAGGTCAACAGAACAATATGCCTAGTGAGAAAAGAATAATGGTATGCTATGTTGTGTCAACCCCTTTATCAAGGAAAGAGTTTGGGGGCTAGAGACATAGGTTATCAGTTCCAGATAGTTGCTGCTCCCGTAGAAGACTCAGGTTTGGTTCCCAGAACTTCCCCCATTAGGCAGTTCATAATATCCTGTACCTCTAGTTTTGAGAGATTTGACAACCTCTTCTGGCCTCTAGGGGCACCTGGACATACTTGGTGCAGATATATAAATGCAGGTCCACACACATTCACAAGAGGGGGGTGGGGCAGAGGGAGGAAAGGAAGGAAGCAAATAAGTTGAGAAATTGTTAAGAATTTAAAGGTAAATGTAAACAATAACCGAGCCCCAGAATGCATAAAAGAACATCTAATAAAACTTTGGAGAACGAACACAAACCCACCAGTGTGGGTGGAGACATTTATAGAAGTTTACGCAGGTCCCAGAAGATTAAGTCAATTGTTACCAGGCACCTCGACTCAGTTGCCAATCGTAGAATATGTCTCCCAACAGTTTTTAAGTGCACATGGAATATTTCTTAACGATACATCATTTTATGAGTTATAAAATTTAGTAAATATAATTGGCCTGGCACAATGCAAGTAACGTTCACTGACTACAGTAGACTCCAACCAAGTCTCAGTAACAGGAAGAAACACAGAACCCGCCCCCCATCTTAGAAATTAAAGAGCGTACACCTAACAAATTCTCAAGAACAAAAAGAGAATTACACATTCAACTTTGCTTTCCTTTATTTCTGATCTTTTAAAAATGGCACATGTGCACGGTATTCTTCATACTTACATGTAATTAATGCAGTTGTGGGCCTTTGTTGAGATAAAGTACATAATGTGCTTCTGCTACTTTTGGCTCAGGGGCATGTTCTTTTGACTCATTTAGGGAATTATCATTTTGGAAAATGTATCAAATTTGACAGTAATTAGTATGAAAAATACACTTGAAGCCTTCTGCCTTATTTTTTAAACAATATGCATACACATTTATTTATCTACTTATTCAGTGTGTGCGTGCGTGCATGCGTGTGTGTATTTGTAACCTTTGGTAATTAATTTTCTCCTTCTATCATGTGGCTTGGTAACAAACAAACACCAAGGCATCCTTCCCACCAACCCCTTATGACTCGTTCCTCAGAAAGTTCTGGACTGTCTGCCCCTCACATTTCAAGTCCTAGGAGTTGGCAAGTCCTGAGTTATCCAGGTATGAATTGTTTCTGCATATATGTGGCCTTTCTTGTCTGTCACCGTATCTACTGTCTGCTCTGTGACCAAGAAGTCTTCGGAATTTTTAGCTACTTTCTAGGATTTTTTTTTTTTTTTTTTTTTGCCTGCCAGAACATGCAACATTAGGATGTAGACAACTGAGTCAGGTAGTAGAAGCTTCTATTAAACAAAATAAATCAAAAATGGAAAGTCTGGGGACTTAGCTTGGTGGGTAGAGCTCTCGTCTAGCTCCTCCAAAGTCCTGGTCTGAGTCTCCATGACTAACTGTATAAACTGGCCATGGTTTACACCCGAATTCATCCCTTGGAAAGAGAAGGCAGGTCATCAGAAGCTAAAGCTCCTTCTTGTCTGCAGTGTAAGTTTGAGGCTAGCCTAGGACACATGAGATCTGTGTCAGAAGCAAACAAACCCAACAGTGTACAAAATTCTGCTTTTATTTTAAAGGAAGCCTGTGAGTATATGTTGTGGAAGAATAATGCATATTATGATAGCAGGAGGGGGGAAAATTCTTAATGTCTCTGAATCAGGCTTGAGTAACCTTCATGTTTAGATATTTATGTTAGGTTTTAGGTGACATCCAGTACTCTTCAATAAAAGAGGATATAAAGCCAGTTGTTCCTGGTGAATGCATTTTGGTTTTTCTGTTTTCCTTTTTCTTCTGAAGTATCAGCTAGAGAAGTTTTTCTCCCAAGTGCTAGGTCATCATTTCTTCCTCATTGCCAGGAAAAGATACTACAGGATGTTCTCTCCTCTGTGTGTGTGCACATGGTGTGTGTGTGTGTGTGTGTGTGTGTGTGTGTGTGTGTGTGTGTGTGTGTGTGATGTGTGAGGCCAGAGAAGTCAGGATACAGGCTCTGGTGTAGTTCTTACTGTCCACCTGGATTGACAGAGTTTCTTTGTTAGCTGTTTCACACAGCTGCCTAGCATGGCAGCTTCCAGACACTCACCTGTCTCTCTTCCTGTCTCACTGTATGACAACTGGGTTTAAAGGCACACGCTATTGTGTCTGACTTTCCATGTGTTCTGAAGGTCTGATCCTCAGGTTCTTGCACAACAAACACTTTCCCCATTGATCCATCTTCACAAGTACCTCCTTCTTCTACTTGAAAGTCTATCTACTGAATGGAGAGTTCAGTACTGAGTCTCAGGTTTCACCTCCCTGGTTTGCGTTAGCTGAATACCATAGGTCTGCAACGGGAGCCTGCAGATTAAGATTTATTTTGATAATTTTCTACAGTTAGTAAAAACACACTTGACATTTTTGTAAAATTTCTTCAAGTAAGCACTGTTTTATTTCTGGAAAATAAGAATCGAGTTGAGTACCTCAAATGAGTCCCTTTGGAGAAAAGACCATAGAGCTTCTGGCCAACAATGGCTGATTGTCCTTCCAAGCAGGTGTGCTGATACCACAGGTTGACATAAAGTCCGCTCCTCTCTTCCTTCGGAGGGTTCCTATTCATGAATTTACAGCTATGGTTCTGATTGTTGTGTGAACATGAGTACTGCGGCTTGGGAGAGAACTCAGTGAATGAGCGCTTCCTCATCTTGCCGGGTCCTTGGGTGTGGGAAACCACACAGCAACCACCTGAAAGTCTTACTTCAGGGGATTGGGTGCCCCATTTGGTCTTCTGAGAATACATGATTTGATGTGTACATACCCCTCCTCCATACACACACATGTGCCTTCACACACAAATATACATAATAAAAAATAAAATGAAGGGTAAGATATAATAGCCTGTGCCTTTAATCCCAGTTTCACAATGAAAACTTAGGTGGGTCTATTTGAGTTTGGGGCCAGCATGGTCTATACAAAAAGTTCCAGGCCTACAAAGTTGAGAACTTGTCTATAAATAAATAAATATTTGAAGATAAAAAGAATATGAGTGCTGTATGATGAGAGAATACAGGGGTTTCATGAAGTATACACAATAAGAAAAAATGTAATCAGTCACACCTAGAATTCACTTGAATGCCCATTGTGCTGGTTTGGAAGAGAATGGCTCCCAATGGGTTGGCACTATGAGAAGGTGTGGCTTTTTTGGAGGAAGTGTGCCACTGTCCGGGTGAACTTTAAGGTCTTCCACGGTTAATTTCTATCCAGTGTCACTCACGGTTCACTTCCTGTTGCTCATGGATCAAGATGTAAAATTCCCAGTTCTTTCTCCAGCACCATGTCTGCCTACACACCACCATGTCCCACTATGATGATGTTGCATTGAACCTCTGAACTGTAAGCTACCCAATTAAATGTTTTCCTTTATAAGAGTTTCTTAAAAAAAAGTT
This sequence comes from Microtus ochrogaster, assembly GCF_000317375.1. Lineage (NCBI taxonomy): Eukaryota > Metazoa > Chordata > Mammalia > Rodentia > Cricetidae > Microtus > Microtus ochrogaster. The sequence continues at coordinate 25,558,083 of NC_022010.1, forward strand.
TCTATGAGCCGGCCGGTGGTGGCGCATGCCTGTAATCCCAGCACTTGGGAGGCAGAGGCAGACGGATCTCTGTGAGTTCGAGGCCAGCCTGGTCTACAAAGGGAGTTCCAGGACAGGCTCCAAAGCTACAGAGAAACCCTGTCTCGAAAAAGAAAAAAAAAAAGTTTCTATGGTTATGGAGCCTCTTCACAACAATAGGAACCCTAACTAAGACAATAAACCAAAAAAATCGGTTTGAGGCTGGAGAGATAGCTCTGTGGTTAAGAATGCCTTCCACTCTTACAGAGGACCTGAGTTCAGTTTCCAGCCCTCATGTCCACAGTTCATAACTGCCTGTAACTCCAGCTCCAGTTCCTCTGACGCCCACCCCCTTTGGCTTCTTTGGGTAGCTTCAGTCACATGTCCACATCCCTACACAGGCATACATGCGTGTACATAATTAAAAATAATAAAAGTAGGGAGCTGGAGAAATAGTTCAGAGGTAAATAGCATTTGGTTTCCTTGCAGATGACCACAATTCAGATCCCTGCACCCACATAACAGATCATAGGTGTTTAAAATTCCAAAAATAATACATGCACGTGTGCACTTGCATATATGCAGGTGACACACTCATACATATAAAATGTAAATGAATCTTTTCAACAATAGTATTTATAAAGTTTAGTCTAACTCTTAGGTATATAATCACACATACACACACACATACACACACACATACCCTATGTACACTCACAGCCTGTTTTTATTCTCTGTCTTACTAATGGCAGATTAATAGCTAAATATGTTTTAAATTATTTGCATTTTATTGTTTTAAAATTTGTAGCTCTACTATATGAACATGCATTTTAGATCATAGATTTTTTATTGTGAGAAGGACCAAGCCCCCCCCTTTTTAAAGATAACTATTCTTTATTTAACCATGCTTTATTTAATTCTCTCACCTGTATTTTGAATAGATAAAAATGGCTTAGGGAAAAGTAAAATTATGGTCCTTTATTTTTGTGGGGTCTGGTGCATTTAACAGGTGATGGGTAGACATGTCAGCCCTGTAGGCATGTTGCCAGGTGCTGTCGTCATCTGTATCTCATGGGGAGATTCTCACTGCTTTTACTTTCTCAATAAGCTGATCTCAGACAGGTTACTGAGCCTACCTTAAGTTTAACTTCCTTTGGAATGACTCTTGGTACCCTGTCAGGTGGAATGTTGTTTTTCTAAGCTGACTGGTGTAGATGGATGATGGATGCCAGGTAATAGGAGAGGGAGAGAAATGACAGTTACAGTATCTCCTTCCTCCCTTCTAGCTATACCTCTGCTTACCTTCCTCCCTTAAGGGCAGGAGCAGCCCCATTCTGGCCTCTGCTGCTAGATTCTCGCCATTAACAGGCCCTCACGGATTTGGTAGGCGCCTCCTTTTCATTAGTATTTGCGGCATGTTCACCAGCGAGATGATTATGTTAGGCAGAGACATCACATCCCTTACATTTCATAGCTCAGTGCAATTTTCATAAACTGCAAGGCAACATCCAAAAAAACATGACTCAGAATTAGAGTTTCAGAAGATTATTATATAGACATTATTTCCCTCAGGTCACGGGCTTTAGTCAAATTTGGAGGAGAATGAAATTGCCAACAGTGAAAAGCAGACAGAAAGGTATGAGTTCATGAGCAGAGAAATAACATTTTCATTTGTTCCTTCCCCATGGGAAAGATTCAGCATTCCGGTAAATGGAGACAGTTATAAGAAATGAATTTTTGTCAGCGGGGATGTGATTTTAAGGCTCACTTATCCATTGGCAATCTAGATTCCTAACCCCAGGAATCTAGGAAATTGCTACAGAATGTAGTCTTTATTATAAACAAGTTTTTTTGTATCCCCCCTCCATTTTTTCCCCTCGGTCAGATTTTTGAGACAGAGGACCACATTTCTTCCTGTGTTTCAGGGGTCAGATGGCTGCTGAATTCGCCTCCTCTGCTTGAGTTTCTCAGCCCTGCTGTTGGTTTGTGATGAGAATTTTCTTTCTTCCTGCTGTATGTATATAGTTCTCTCCCCCTGCCTTGGCTTTGCGTTAGCTAGCACAAAGTCAGCAGCATGGGAAGACACAAACCACGGCTAGGAATGACTCTGTGAACTCACCCTGGCATTTTTAGTACACCTGAGCTCCTCCTTCCCTGTCCTCTGTCCTTTTGGGTATCTAGGCCTGAGAATCAGAGCTGGGAAAAGTCCTTTTCCACCTCCTTGGCTGATGCCCCTGCCCTGTCAGGTAGCCCAACATCACCAAGGAAGTGAGACTCTGAAGGATGTCAAGGGATGCTCCCTGGGCTCCACTTCTCTCCCTGGTATTTTCAGGATACTGTAAGCTGCTCCTTTCCTGATCTGCCTTTTGGTGCTTTTATAGATCTGAGATAATAAAATGGGGAAGAGTCCTCCTCCTCTGCCTTTGCTGGCAGCCGCTCTGTTCAGATAGTCGAGTTTCGACAGGTGTGCAAGACTCCACGGCTGGCAAGGGCTGCTTCACTCTGTGGGCTTCGCCTCTGGCCTTTTCAGGATGCTCTAAGCATCCCTTTCCCTCTCCTCAGCTCCTTTTATGTCTCCGGACCTGAGAAACTGAGTCAGGGGAACCGACTTTGTAGGCAGCTGCCATTCTCCCAGGTCTGAAGAACCAGGATTTGCAAAGGTTTCTGCCAGGTAATCCCAGACAACCTTCTCCATAATTAAAGAATGTTCTTTCATGGGAAATCCTATTTTCCTCCTTCAATCTCATCCGACGCTTCCCTGCCCATCACTCATTCAAATTCCATGCAGGGGTGTTCCTGCCAGTATTGTACATCTGTGAGAGCAGAAGATATTTCATATCACCTAAACCCTTCATTTCTAGAGATGCCAATAGGTTCTGTAATATTAATCTCACCTTTATGTTTTTTCAATTTTTAATAACTCAGAAATATGTATATCTAATGCCTCCTTCCCCTGTGCATTTTTGCCCATTTTAATATTTCTCAACACCATAAACCATTTGCCTGGCTGTATTCTTCGATAGCACTACCACCTGCCATAGTTTACTGAGAATAAATTGCAGTGCCTTCTGTGTTAATATGTCTGTGTTATCACGGTTATGAAAATCATGATTGTAGTTGGTTAATAAGTGAATTATGAGCTCTGCTTTGTTCATCAATCTTGGCACAGGAAAGTCTTTATAAGCTGTAAACTAAATGTCCAAGGATCCTGAGAGGAAGGGAGAAGGACTCTTAGAAAGGAAAAGAATACCTGTTTTTCTCTAGAACATGTGGGTTACATTTGTGCATGTATGCAAGCGTGCCTGCGTGTGTGTGTGTGTGTGTGTGTGTGTGTGTGTGTGTCAGGATATTGGGTGTCCTGCTGTATCATTCTCCACTTTATTCCCCTAACACAGGTTTCTCTCAGTGAACCTGGGGTTTGTTGGTGTCCAGGAAGCTTGACTCATCTTCCCGTCTCTGCCTTCCACAGCCCTGTTACAAGTATGCATATCGGTGTGGGGTTTTGTGTGTGAGTTTGAACTCAGAGACTCATAGTTGTGCTCTTGGCTGCCAAGCCATGTTTCTGATACCCAGACCCATTTTTTTTTAATATCTACGATGAAATATGCAGAAAGAGGACTTGCTGACCTGTGCAGATTTTAGAATATGTTGTTACTTTGTCAAGTTTCACTTCAAGATTTTCATTTTGCCGGGACAGGTGTCAAGACTGGGTTTCTCTGTGTAGCCCTGGCTGTCCAGGAACTAGTTCTGTAGACCAAGCTGGCCTCATCATCGAATTCAGAGATCCACCTGCCTCTGCCTCCTGAGTACTAGGATTAATGGTGTGTGCCTCTTGTTTGATTCCACATAGGAGGCTTCCCCTTTCTGAAGGGTGTGTTCGGGGGGGCTAAGAAGGGAGATGTGGGGAAGGGATGGGAGGAGAAGGGAGTGGAAACTGTGGTTGGTATATAAATGAATAAAAAATTATAATAAGAAGGTGTGTGCTACCATGGCCTGGCCAGTTTAAGATTTTTGTTTTGTTTTGAACCTCTTCTCTAACATTTTCATTACAAAGTGTTTATATTAGGTAAGGTTGTGTCTGATTTGATAGAGTAATTACTTACCTAGCATAAAAGGCCTGAGTTTGTCTGTATAAACCATGATTACTATTTTTTTTTCCAGCAAAGTTCATGAAAACAGTGGTTTGGTAGTTAAATGAACATGGCCCCCTAAGGCTCAAGTTTGAATGCTTCATTCCCAGTTAATGGAACTGTTTGGGAAGGATCAGGAAGTGTGACCCTGGTGGAGAAGTTGTGTCAGACTGGGTATGAGCTTGAAGGTGTCAAAAGTCCATTCCAGGTCCCCTCTCCCTTTCTGCCTGTGGATCAGTATATAGCCCTCTGCTTTTGCTCCAGCACTGTGCCTGCCTGCCTTCCACCAAACTCCAGGCCGTGATGATTATGAACCAACCCTCTGAAACTGTAAGTAAGCACCCAATTAAGTGCTTTCTTTTATAAGTTACCTTGGTCATGGTGTTTCATCCTGGCAATAGAACTGTAACTAAGATAATTGACATGTTAGGTTTTGAACATCCAGGAATAGCTAATTCTCTGTGCTTACGCTTACAGTATCATGATAGCTGTCTCTTGGCATAATAATGCTGTTGAATCTTTTTTTTGGCCAGAAGGAATGTTGTTTATTCAAATTTGTATGATTCTGGGCTGGAGAGGTGGTTCCATAGTTATAGCACTTGCCACACTATCTTGAGGACTGGAGATTGGATTCTCAGAAACTCATGTAAATTTTAAGTTGTCATGGTAACTCATCTGTAGTCCCAGCCTTGGAAGGTGATCACAGGCTCTCCCAGAGCAAGTTGGCTAATAAGACTATCATTATCAGTGAGCTCTTGTTTTGACTGAGAGACTCTTCCTTCATGAATAAGGCAGAAGAGCAACTGAGGACGATTTCGTCAGACCTCCTTATGCACATGTGCCCGCATGATGCATACCCACATACATGCAAAAATGCACACATGTATCATACATACACATACAAAAGTTGAGTAGAAGAATACTGGGTTATACTTTGAAATATAAATTTTTCTGTAGTGTATTTATATATTATCTGTGAGTCTAGGTTCTAGTAAATAAGATTGGGTCTCATATATTACTTCTTTTAAACCCAGGGCTCCAATACTGTCGTTCAGTTTTCTCTGAATGAAGCAGGAAAGCCTAGGCTGTTTTTCAGGAAGGTGGACTGAGATTGGATCTTAGATGCTTGGAAGTTGCTTGTCAATAAGTGAAATTCATATAGAGATTATTGGTGTTTTATGCCTTTCTCCATTAACGGGATATTAAAAGGTCACTAGCTACACTTAGAAATGATTAAAGTGGGCAAGCAAAATGGCTCAGCAGCTAAGAGCACACACTGATCTTGGAGTATATCCTAGTTCAGTTGCCAGCACCCACATTGCGTGGCTCACAACCCTGTGTAATTCCAGCTTGGACAGAGGGTGGTCATGCAATGTTTGCTGGATTCTGTCACTGTATTCGCACACTCACAGCTACGTATAGAGACATAAAATTAAAGTTAAAACTTGTAAAAGGATGAAAAATAGCATTCTGTATAAACAATGAAAAATACCTCCATAACATTATGTTCTTAAAGAAAACATAGCATACATGGAAGGCCTGACTTGATTAACATCTATGTTTTTCCCTCTGGCTTTTGGGGGAAAAATTGAATGTGATATTTTATTTATCAATAAGTTTTCAAATGTATGAATAGTAATGACTATAGTTATTGCTAACAGTCACTGAGTTTAGCTGTGTGCAACACACTTTCCTAAACACAAGCCAGGTAACAAGTTAGTTATTCTTTCTACCAGTCTTTCAAGTTACTATTATCAGTGTCATTTTGACTCATGGTTTCATGGAGCCCAGGGTGGCCTCAAACTCGATCTGTAGCTGGGTGTGACCTTGAATTCTCCTGATTCCACCTTCTGCTAAGATTACAGGCACACACCATTATGGCTGACTTGTGCAGCACAGGGATGGGAACACAGGGCTTCATGCATGATAGACAAACCTTCTTGCAGCTGAAGTACACCCCCAGCCCCTGTAGTCCTTGTTTTATTCATGAAGATAATGCATCTCAGAAAGGTACAGCTTCTAGTCCAGTGAGGGAGCAGAAATTTGGGCGAACCTGAGATCCCAAACTTTAATACTGTTATGGAGAAGTATTTGCTCCAAGATTGGTCATGTTTATGATTTGTGAGCCATGAGATTAAACTTCTCATCTGTCACCCCCGTCTGGCTAGAATTTGTGCTTTCTTTTTAGTCCAGTCTCTGCTCTGTGGCTACTCTTTTTGACCTTAGTTTCTTCAGATGTGGCTGGTGTACCTTGCTTCCTTCCCATCAGCATGCTGTGACTGACAGATGTTCTACAGTGAACATCAGCCCTGTTTCCAGTTCTCACTTGCAAAATGAATTTGCCCTAAAAGGTGAATGTCCATGTGGTACCCTTGAATGCTTAGCATCCCAAGGGCATTTTCACTGAAACATGAATGGTAGTACCATTCTGCTGTCATCTAATGAGATACCTCTTCTTGGAGAAAATTTGCCTTAAAGGTAGCGAAGTCACAGAGGGTTTCCCACCCCAACCCCTGAGTTCCCTTACCATTCATTTCAAGCTTTGTTCTGACTATTGCAGTCAAAAGAGAGATTTTGGTGGAAAGTCTATGTTCTTTTTTTTTTTGTTATAATAGAAGATAGGCTGCTATAGACATAGCTTAACCCTGTATTATTACTTTTTATTTAACACTATAGAATGGACTCTTGGTTGTTCTTATGAAATCTTGAAGTACCTCCTCCATACAACAAAGTCTTGGGATATGGAATGCCTCTGCAGCTTGGAGCCTCACCTCACAGACTTCTGTGACTCACGGGTTGTTTATGGCGGAGTTTTGATGGACATGGCCTCTGTCTCCCTTTCCTGCCTGACCTTTGCTTCTGTTTACCTTGGCTCAACTTTTGACTCAGCCAGACACCACAGTGTTTGCACTCATCTCGGTAGTTCTTGTCATTTTCCCGAAGTATGTCGTCATCCTGAAAAAATTGAAGGAAAAATCTTGTTTGACCAAGGCTGGCTGTACCCAGCCTTGTGCAGATATGGCCGAGTGCAGTGAAAGCATGGGCACACATGTAACTCATATTCTCACCCATGAATCTGAGTCCAAAGAGCTGCTAAAACCGGCGTCAGACTTCCTGTGGCTTTGTGGATTAGCGTGTGTACAAATGTTCATGTGTGTGCATGATCTGTGGTGGGTCCACTTGTTAACACATGCATGTAGAGGCAAGAGCTTCAGCCCAGGTGCCATTTCTTCGGTACTGTTCATTTCCCTTTTCAGACTAAATCTTTCCTGGCCTAAAATTGGCCAAGTTGCAAAGGTTGGCTGGCTAGTGAGTCCAGGGATGCGCTATCTCTACCTCCTCAGTGTTGGGATTATATGCACTTACCACCACACCTAGTTATTTTGCCAATGGCTTCTGAGCATTGGCCGCAGTTTGTCATGCTTACAAGGCAAACATTCTACTGACTGACCCATTTCCCCAGATCTGTGTGGATCGATGGATCAAACTGTCTATCTTCCTTCCTTCCTTCCTTCCTTCCTTCCTTCCTTCCTTCCTTCCTTCCTTCCTTCCTTCCTTTTTTTTTCTTTCTTTAATACTGATATAGATTTGGCCAATGTTTACCACAAATTGCAGGCTTACCTGTCCACAGCCCGGGCTATGAGCTATCCACTTGGCCCATGGACTCACCTTGAGAAGTAGACTTTGCTAAGAAGAAGAAATGAGAGACAAAAATTTAGCAGAACAAAAGGGTCCTTTCTTATGAAAGTTGATCTCTTGAGTTTAGTCTGCATTTTCTTTTCTAGAGGGACTGGCAGTCCCTCAAGACCAGCCCTACCCTGCTTGTTACCAAGTTTAGCATATAATTCTCATGGCAAATGCTGGGATTAATACTGTGGTTGGGCAGGAAGAGTCTTTCACGGTGGTATTTATCTCCTTTCAGACTTCTTTAGATGTAGCTTTTGTAAAAATTTTCTGGTGTGGATAGCGGTCATAAGGGTGGAGTGCCTCGTAAGGCTGTTGCAACCAGGAAAGAGGAGCCGGAGCCTCTGCAATGCCCTGTACAAAGGAGACTTTCTTCACTCCTCCTGGTCCATGTGGTTAGCATAGAAATAGTTTATTGTGAAAGTCTTTCAGCCACAGGTCTTTCTAAAACATAATTGTACCCTCCAGGGAAACCAAAATAAATACCAGCCTAATAAACTTCAGATTCTCAAAAATAAGTTATCCAATTGCATTTCTGTAGTTGAAGAAAAACATGAGGGGTTGGCACGCGTTCCCATTCTGCTTTGAATTACTTCCCAAGCTGCCCTGTCGCAGCTCAGCCCTAAAATGGAAGAAAATACTTTATCATTCAAAGAAAAACAAATATAGTAACAAAGCTCAGTCCTTCAGGAGAGAGGTAGAAGGAAATTTTTGTGTTCAGCCTCCGGCTTTCTTTAAGAGTAAGATGCATCCATGGACAGTCCTTTGTAGCTGGGGTTCATGGGTCTTGTCGTCCAGTGGAAGTTTCCACACAGACTTCCCTTTAATTGTCTGCAATTCCAGCCTGGGATCACCTAGTCCTCCTACTGGCTCCCCTCCTCCTCCTTTGCAGTTTTGCCAACCCTTTGGTTCCCAGGGTGAGCACCAGTTGCAGCCTACATTCTGCCTTCAGCTGCGCTGGCGCGTTGTTTTTCCACTTCCTGGTTCTCACAAGCTGACTGCTTTCATTTCTCTCCTGCTTTCTCAGTCTGCATCCCTTGCTACTGCCTTGTCCGTTTTCTCTACTGTGACCACCAGCATGGTGACCTTGACTAGTCCATATTACGTTTGATTTGTCTGTTTTATTCTTTTTTTATGTGTCTGTGTGCATGTGTATGAGTACATTCACCTGAGTGTCCACTGAAGCCGGAAGAGGCCATCAGATCCCCTGGAACTGGAGTTATAGGTGGTCATGATTTACCTTACGTGGATGCTGGAAACCGAACTGAGATCCTCTGCGAGAGCAGGAAATGCTCTTAACTTCTGAGTCATCTCTTCAGCCCCTGATTTATATTTTTATAATACTTAAACTGGGTATGGTGGTACACTCATGTTATACCAACACTCGTAAGTTACACATATGAGAATAGTGAATTCAAAGTCGTCCATGCCCATAAAGTAAATTCAAGGCCAGCCTGGGCTATTGGAGATATTCATATGGTGTTGGAAACTAATGAATGCGTACATCAAGTACCTCCATATCGTGTCATCACTTGGTGTGCTCCTTGTGGTCATCTGAGTATCAGCACAGGCTGTGCCCTTCTCCTCCTGTCAAATGGTGGAGGATCGGGTGCAGCGGCTGTGATTCGGGCTCCTGAGTCCACTGTGTCCATATTTCCATTTTGCAGGAAATGGGAGAGAGATGAGGCCAATGGTTTGATAAATTATATCAAAAAATAGTCCCTTCATGCTAATGGAGTGTGAAGAAGCTGATGTACTGGAGATGATCTATAATATTTCATATTTCTCTGAGGAGAAAAATGATAAACCTGATGATGTGTGATTTATTCATGTTTCATCAGATGAGGGGGAAGAAAATCTTCAAGTCAGTTACTGGTTCTCACTCCCAGGAGTGGCCATGTATATTTTTGTGCTGGGATCAGAAGCCAGGTTGTTTTGAGAAATGCTACTGATTAATCACCACACCTTTGCCAGTTGGTTGGGAGAGGATAATTATGCCAGCATCGCTACTATTTCATCATCGCTACTTTACGGCTCTCCAGCACCAGGTGACAAATGTGTTAATTATTACGTTTCTGATCCAGAACTCTTCTGGCCGCTCCCCTTCCCTTCTGGCTTTGGCCTTTAGTCATTCCCGGCAGCTCAGCTCTGGACAGCGGTAACTTCTGCAATCAAAGAGCTGCTCTGTGGAAGCAAGCATGCTGAGCAGGACATGGTTATCAGGCCTGCTGTGTGCAGACTCTAGCCACGGGGGATCTGGTTAATTCCCTTTCCTCTTCCTTCTGCCCATCACCCTTTGGGTCAAGTGCTGCTCAAAGCCAGAAGCTCTGCTGGCTTCTTTAATAACTGAAAATGGCGCCCCTGACTGGGCCATTTCAGTCTAAATAGCCCCCTGGAGGAGGTTGGAAACAGAGGTTGTCTTAGGCAAAGAGATTTAACAGGTAGAAATGCCCTTTCTTTGCTTGTTCTCTGTGTTCCTTTCCCTTCCCTCCCTCCCTTCCTTTCCCCTCCCCTCCTTTCCTTTCTCTTCCTTTTCCTTCCTTTGCCATCCCTTTCCTTTGACCTCTACCCATTAGAAGAGCAACTGTTAAATCCCAATCCAGCCATTTCCTTCCTGAACTCTAACCTTTTTCTTTATACCTGCCGTGTCTGTATTCCCAATAACCCTGTTAATAATTTGCTAATTTTTCTTGTGAGGTTGCATACTGTGGATTCTAAAAAGCCAAGGACTGATTTTTACAAGGACAACAATTTGCATTAGAATACTTTCAGACAGTCTGTCCTAGCCAGTGGCACCAGGATGAAATGCAGTAAGCAAAGCAGCCGGGGGGAGGAAAGTGTTCATTCAGGCTTCAGTTCCATATCACTGTTAATCATAGAAGGAAGTCAGGGCAGGAACTGATGGCAGAGGCCATGGAGGGGTACTTCTTACTGGCTTGCTCCTCATTTCTTGTTCAGCCTGTTTTCTTAAAAATCCCAGGACCACCAGCCACAATGTGCTGGGCCCTTCTTCGTCAATCACTAATTAAGAAAATGAGTTACAGCTGGATCTTAGGAATGTATTTTCTTAATTGAGTTTTCCTACTTTCAGATAACTCTAGCTTGTGTCAAGTTGACACAAAACTAGACAGCTCTCATTCATTATAAAGCCCTAAAAGAAAGAAGGATATGGGGGGCTGATCTATTGAGAGCTCACCAAGGCCAGCTGGACTGTGACTGAAAAAGCATGGGATAAAACCGGACTCTCTGAACATGGCGAACAATGAGGGCTGATGAGAAGCCAAGGACAATGGCATGGGGTTTTGATCCTACTTAAAGTGCTGGCTTTGTGGGAGCCTAGCCAGTTTGGATGTTCACCTTCCTAGATATGGACGGAGGGGGGAGGACCTAGGACTTACCACAGGGCAGGGCACCCTGACTGCTCTTTGGACTGGAGAGGGAGGGGGAGAGGAATGGGGGGAGGGGGAGAAGGGTGGGAGGAGGGGGAGAAGGGTGGGAGGACGGGGAGGGAACTTGTTTTTTTTTTTCCTTTTCTCAATAAAAAAAGAAAAAGAAAAAGAAAGGAAAAAAAAGAAGGATATGGGGGAGATTGGATAGAGCTGAGTGGGAGGATTTTAAGGTCTTAGGACATCCTTGTGAGTGACCATTGTGTTCTGTCAGGATGAATAGCCTAATGAATAAACCAGCAAGTTAAGAGCATTCTATATCTCATCAGAAACGTTATTCAGTTCGTTCAAATTTGATATATTTCTGTTGGAAGCGATCACAGGTCTTTTCAGGAAAACAGGCTTAAGTATATACATTGATTTCAGGACTTATGTACCCCAGGTTGACCTTAACTCCTTGTGTAGTTTATGAAGACCTTAAATGCTTGGTCTTCCTATCCATTTTTTCAGTGCTGAGGTAACAAATGTGTGCCCCCATGCCCATGCGGATCACACTGCGGGCTGCATTCTAAGCAAGTTCTGTATCACGTGAGCTCCTCCTTAACCTAGATATTATTTTTCAATCAAAAGAAGGCTTTGGGTCCCCTGGAACTGGGGCCCCTCATTAGGAATTTCTTAAAGATAAATAAATAGCTATCTTAGAGATGTTAGACCATGTCCACCCACAGACAAGTTTGTTTTGTTTTACATTGATGAATACAAACAAACAAACAAACAAACTACAACCACAAAAACCTCAAATCTTTTCTAAAACCCATCTTGAGTTCGTGGTTTTGAGGCCTGTATAGGAAAAAGCAGATTAACAAAATAAAAGGACACAAATTCATGCACTAAACTTGATGTGAAGAGGGAAGCCTAAAGAGGCTTCTTATTGTGTTTTGGACTCTAATGATTTTGAGACGGGGGTCTTATGTAGCACAGGCTGGCTTCAAACTTTATGTGTCCCAATGGACATCATTGAACTCTGATCCTCCTGCTTTCAGCTCCCTGTTAAGGTTATAGACTTGTGCCGACACACCTGGTTATTCAGTGCTGGGGATTCTAGCAGCTGAGCCACAGCCCAGCCTAGACATACGAGTTTGATGATAAGCAGACAGTCGTGGAGAAATATGACCGGATAATGCGGGTGCAATCTAATGTGACATGTAAAGACCTCCTTGGTCCTTGGGTCTTCTCTTTGACCATTTCTCTTTAGAGATGGGGATGTTCCTTTACGTGGGGCACTCAAGGCATCATTTATAAGAGGGTCTCATGTCTGCTCCATTGGAAATTTAGAAAATCCTCCTTAGGTTTTGTGACTTTCTGATAGAGACAAGGAGTAGGGAAGGTCACAGAGCACTTCCTGCTTCTGTTCTTCCTGTGTCTGGGTGATGCGTTTTAGGGGTAGGGTAGCATATCCTGACCGTCATCAGTTTAAACAGATAGGTCTCTGCCTAAGACCCATGATACCTCACTCCAGGTATTAGATTTTATTCATTAATTTAACTGCTTCTTATCTTAATGTCCTCATCAAGGAAGATCAGTGGCACTGAGAACATTCAGTAATGAATGTGTAAGTACTGTTTCTTTGTGGTGTCCTTTAAAGTACGCTGTATTTAACTTAAGATTGTAGGAATACTATTGCAAAGGTCTTTAATTAGTATACTCGTTTTTCTTAGTTGCTTTTTGTGGGAACCATCTTCTGTGATTATAGTGAAGCCCCTTTTATTTTTTATTTTTTTTATTTTAAAAAAAAGTTCATATGACAAGACTTGTCTCGTAAAATGCTATAATTGAGCCAGGTCAGCTACCATCAAACCCTGACTCAGTGAAGTTTTCCTTTATTGTCTGTCTCCCCAGCTAGGACAGAAGAATGTGACTGCCTGGCCATGCTCTTTCTTGTCTACCCTGTTTTAAATATATGACGTGACATTTTCTTCATAGACACACATCTCTGAATGAATGAATACATATGGGACACAAGGAATCTGAACATGAAATTCTTCTATTAAACTAGACAGAATTTTTGCTGTACTAGAAGATTTGAGGCCTCTTTAAGTCTCTCTCCTTTGATTCGAAGCCTTTCTAAAATAGAAGAAATTCTGTCAGGCTGATCTAGTGGTGACAGAGAAGGACCTGGCGGCTTTGTCTTTCTGAAGTCAGAAGTGTGTCCCTTGAGGCAACTGGGAAGGTCCTTTTCTCAATAATATTAAATTTCTTTTTTGTGATTAAGCTGGATGTTTCTACACATTTCATTCAATGCTTTCCTTTCAAGCCAGCCTTTGGCACAATTCGCACTTAGATCGAAAATACTAAATTTAGGTATAACTTACACATCGACCTGAGACAGATTTGGCACAGATTTAAGTACAGTGCTTAATCATTGTCTTGTAGTTCTTTTTTTAAAGAAAAAAATGTAAGTGTGTGTGTACATACATGCATGTTTGCCACATATATAGAGGCCAGAAGAAAGCTTGGATCCCAATGGAACACAGAGCCTACATTCTGGGAACTGAATTCAGGTCTTAAGGAGCCAGTACTCAAGCAGTGAGCCATTTCTTCATCAATGACTGTAGTTCATTCTGAGTATCTTGCCCCTCTGTTATATTTTAAACTCTGTGAAGTACTTAATGCATTTATTTTTATATGTCCATTGCCTAATAAAGGTACCTCTTAGTAGGCTTTTCATGAATAGATGCCCACTAGGGTACTGCAGGAATTAACTTAGAGCACCCATAATGCTGTGGGGTTGTAATTAATCCCCCACAGGATCCTGTGTTTGAACAAGGCGTTCCCAGGAGGTGGCTTACGTTCCCATTAGCAAGGGCCAGTGATTTTAGTTGATAAAACCATTGGTTTTAGTGTGTGGCTGGATGACATGGTACTATCTTTTATATGCTGAATGCCTCTCTCAAGCCTTTTGTGGTGTGTGTGAGACCAGGTGTCTCATTGTCAGAAACAACACATGTGTATCACATTTGTGTTACGTTTTAATCACAGCTTTTTAAGGAGGAAGCCAAAGTGCATGTTTGTTTTAGACTATGCATGGGAATCAGTCACCAAGCCATTCCTGATAATTCGTCTTTCGGAGAATATATGACCATAAGCTTTTTAGAAGCTTTAATAACCTCAAGTTAAACCTGCACCATTTTAACACATTAGAGGAATTGGAAACAAGCAGAGTTGATTGATACGTACGATATGTGAAGCCTTGCATTGTTCTTTTAATAATGTCAGATTTAAGCAGGGTGGCACTCACACACCCTGCCTGCCAACTCAGAAACACGGTGAGATTGACAGAGCTACACTTAGACCAAATAAGGAAACGGCACTGGATAAGCCATTTGAAACTTCACACTTAAAATGCAGCTATGCAGTTTTCTGTCTGTCCTCCCTGCTACAGGTTCAAGGCCAACCTAGTCTCAAACAGGCCAATAATCCTGTATCTACTGTTTAAGAAATGAGGATTCCAGAAAACAGTATGGTCCATTTGGAAGGAGATCTTCACAGATAATGCTTAAGTACGGTTAAAAGTTCGGCATTGATGGTAGTAAAGGTAATTCATCTTTGGCTGCAATTGACCTTTCTTGAACTGTAACTCTATTTGGGTGAAATGGTACATGCCTGTAATCCTTTCCTGAGAAGTTAGAGGCAGAAGGGTTAGAAGTTCGAGGTCATCCTTAACCATATAGTGAATTTGTGGCAAGTTTGGTATACATGGGATCAAAATTTTTTTCAAAAGAGGAATTTTGTTTTGAAGTATTTGAAAACTATTTTCTATTTATGAGTTTCTGTGAGAGTGGGTGTTAGTTGTTATATGTCTGGCTTATAATTGATGCTTACACCCACCCCTATATAGCAGGTCAGGTGTCCACCTGTTCTCCACAGAATGGGGCAGCGATGGTGACTGTGCTGCCCCATCTCACTGAGCCTCACCATTAATAACTGTTAACCCTCAGAACAGTCATCGCAAGAGGGTACTTTAGTTATCCCTGTTCTCTGGGTATGGAAACTGAGGCAGCAGAGGCAAAGTAACCTCTCTAAAGCAGAATCTATACTCAAATGTTTTATATCTGTTTGCTGCATATCTGTCTCCCATCCCACTCCCTCCCTTCACCCAGACCACTCTCTCCTCCTTCCCCACTATCCCCTCCCTCTCCCTCTCTCCCTTTCTTTCCTTCCTCTCCACACTCACACCATAGATCCCATGTAAATAATCTGAGAGTAGTCATGCAGGCCTTTCTTTAAAATACTTAGCCAAAGAGTAGCCCCTCCTCCTAGCTTGTCTTTCAGGCATATAGAGAGTAGATTGTATATAAATATTAATTTGGGTGAGTCTTGTCCTG
>NC_022010.1:25576185-25613685 GCF_000317375.1 Microtus ochrogaster
TCAACCTCACTAAAACTGAGAGCTTCCAGTTCATTTCCATATAGCAAAACCTAACAATGGAGTCAAACATATTCTGCATGCATGCATGCACCTGGATACTCAGGTGCATAGTGTGTGCACACAAACACACATAAGCATATGATAGTAGCAACACACGAAAGTGACTAACCATGGCCAACACTTGATAAAATAAGAGATTGAAAAAAAATATAAGAAACAGCACAGAGGACCAAAGGGACTGTGGGTCTTGCCATGCACAAGGCAGCCCTCCTACTGAGGCTTTCAATCTCAACAAGGCAGTATTTGTGGACAACCTTAGAACGAAGCATTCTTGTTTGAGAACAGAATAGGCTCTATTGTTGTTTCCATGACTCTTGACTTGCTACAAAGGAAAGCAGCCAAGGACATATCTCATGTGTCACGAACATTTTGAAGGCTAATAATACATACAGCTAGTCTTTATCATAGTTTACATGTAAATGAGTTTAGACAGATCTATGCAGTATTAAATGGCACCATACATATGATATGTTTGGCACTGAACACTTGTCAGCTTGTCTCTAAAATCCTTGTAGCTATGTTTGCTAATTTCCTTGAGGTTCTGGGTGAAAGCCATGGTGAGGTCTGTATATAGATTGAGTGAACCCACAAGAGCAGGAGCATTTGAAGCTTGGTTCTTGATATGAAGAAACTGTCATTGCTAGGCATTAAAGAGCTGGAGCCTAGTAAAAGGTCCTTGGAGCAAGCTTGATCCCTCCTCCTCTCCAGCTTTCTATGGACGTGTGATCTTTTGCACCTATCCAAGCTTTTACTGCTGTCTACAATAAGGACTTCACTTGTGGCCACATCCATGGAGCTGAAGGACTGTGGGCTGTTAGAAGGAAAATAAAGCTTCCTTTCTTTATGAAGCAACCTCCCTTCTGCTTTTTATTACAGTGATGCAAAACAGTTTATAATCTAAAATATAGACTAATAGCTGATACATAGATGGCCTGAGATGCCACCTTCATTCTTTGAATGATGTTGTCCCTCTTCCTCTTTTATAGCCACACTGACTGTGTTATTCCCCTGTAATACTCCATGGAGCAAAGCCATTTATGGAGCAGGGTGTACTAACCGGAATGGGTGCTTCAGCATGAATTTAGACTTGCTTGTGGTTTGAGGATAGCTTTGAATGAGTGCTTAGTGTCCCTCAGAATGCTTACAAAACAACATTTAAAGCATTTATATACATACATACAAATACCACATCTTGAGTATGGGGGTCAGAGGAGAATTTGTGGGAGTCATTTCTCTCTTTCCACCTGTTCACCCTGCTGATCCTGAGGATGGGACTCAGGTTGTCAGACATGGCAGCAATCACCTCCCCACATCTGATCTTTTTTCACTATTAGATGAAAGTAAGCAAAGTGTTAGCAATACACATAAAACTGCCAATAAGAAGAAGCCCTCTCCTCACTCTGGCTCCCCTTTCTGCTCTTGTTCCCTTTTTTATTCGTCTATCCTTTACGTGAGGCTTTAGTCAAAGATATCTTCATCGGCATTGTCTGGCATTTAATCAAATCAAAAGCTTTGCTAGGTAATGTCTTGTAGGATCTATTTTTGCCATGGTGGGTGTTTGAACAGAACAAGAAATATGAAACATTAAAGAATAAAGAGGGGTAATCTTGTTTTCTTTCAAATATGATAATTAGTATAATGCTGTCTTTTCCCTGCCAGTTGGCTCGTCTCCTCTCCCAGCAGCTGTTTTCTTTAATTGTCTCTTGCTTACTCAGCTATTGTATTAATTTCCTCACTGCTGCATTTTTGCTGAGACACACTGGGACAGCGAGTCTTCGCCCCCACAGGCTGGACTGGGCTGAGTCCTAATGCCTGGATTTCGGTGTGTCATTATACAGTGGTATTTCCCTAGCTCTCTCTACAGTTGTTTAATCTAAACAGGGACATCTGGTGAGCCCTTGGGTTGTCAGTTGTATTACTCTTGATTGCTTGAGTTCTTTCCCAGAGGAGACATAAATAACATCTACACATCTACCCACTCGTCATAAGACCCCAAAGCCAAAGCAGAGCAGGATTCCATCCAATTTCGCCCTGGGGACCCAATGAGTTTATTGGGCTTTCTTACAGAGCATGGGTGAGGAGATACTGAGAAAGGTACGGGTGACCCCAAAGTAAAGTTTTTAGCCAGGGTGGATGTTGGATCGCCATAGCTGTATGGATAGAACCCCTAGTTAACCTTGCCCAGCCTCTAGTCTCTTGCTCTTCCTGTAGCCAGGAACCCCAGACACCGTTAGGAGAGAATTGCATGGAAATGGCAGAGAGGACTGGCTGCAATCTGTGGGAATGTGATCATTCAACAAGCCAGATAGCGATGGGTTTTTACAAGCAGGCAGCTGTTTGACTTGGATGACCCCATTTTACAACATTCTTCTTTTTCCTGATATGTGAATTCTTAAGCTCATAATTCCCCCCCCCCTTTTTTTTTAGTGTTACCGGGAATTTCAGCTTTCAATAGGATTTGTGCCACACAGAATTTTCTAATCTCCTTGTTTATACTAATGGTTGGAATGAAGAAGTTCATGAATGAATAGTTGTTTCAGTATAGAAGACATACTCATTTTATACTTTAGTCTTTCATGCTTTCTGTTAAAGTCCTGTCGTGATGGGTAATTTTAATGACTGTAGGAAACACAGCCCACTGTGGGCTGCACCATTCTCTAGGCAGAGAGTCGTGAACAGTCTAAGTCATCATCAAGCTGAGCACAAGCACACATTAATTTCTATTCCCCTGTGAATGTGATGTCATCAGATACCTCAAGCTCCCTTTTCTTTCCCTTCTAGGATGGATTGTAACTTAGAATTATAAGCTAAACTAAAACTTTTCTTTCTTGAAGTTGTCAGGGTTTATATTACAGTAACAAAAGGGTAACTTGGGATAACTATAAAACTTAAAAGTATTTACCCTAGGAGAAAAGAAAACATAGTAGGTACTGTATACCTGAAATTAAATGGTTTCTTCTTTCCAGGGTTTTCTCTATACATGGGTCTTCGACATAGTGTATCCCTCAAACACTGGGCTTAATGACAATTTATTAAGGAAGCTCTGTTTGAATTGTGTTTCATTATTGTATCCTTGCAGGCACAATGGCATGTTACATGTGATGGTCACATAATGTGATTTGCTCTTCTCCCAATGATCCAAATACTGGAAATTCAAGTGGATATCTCTGTTTTCACATCTTATTTCTTAGTTGTTATTGCAGAAATAACTTCAGTATGGTTTAGAACAACTTGCTTTGTTACTTTTCTTGGGCTTATTGTATTATCATAATAGTAACAAGTATTTTGCTACATTTGTTCATGCCCCTATATTGAATATGTATAACAAAAATTGGTATTCATTTTATTTATTCTAGCAAAAAATCGTGTGTGTGTATATTTACACACACAAAATTATATATATATATCTCAACAACAGCTAAAGTAGGCAGGTTTCAAACCCAAGTATCTAATCTGTCATTTACATATGTATGTATATATGTGGCACACACACGTATATATGTGTGAGGCACATTAGATACTTGGGTTTGAAATCTACGCACTTTACCTGTTGTTAAATCACCCGATTCAATAAAACCTCAGTTTTACCTTACTATTGCTCACTCATAAAAGAAAAATGAGACCAGTGATACTTTAGTTTAAGTTTGTTTGTAAAGATCTATTGAAATCATGATTAAAGTACTCAATAATAGTGCCTGGGGAGATAGCAGAGCTGTTAAGTATTTTCAAAGGAGCCAAAGTCATTTCCCTGCACCCATGATGCCTGACTCATAACCACTTGTAACTCCACCTCCAAGAATCTGACTCCCTCTTTTGGCCCCTTTAGGCACTGAAATGTGCATGGGACACACACACATACACTCAGACACACACACACACACACACACACACACACACATACTCTCAGACACACACATACATCAGACACACGCACACATACACACACAGACTCAGACACACACACACACACTCAGACACACACACATACACTCACACACACACATACATACACTCACACACACACATACACTCAGACACACACACATACACACACACACATACACTCAGACACACACTCAAGAATAAAAATAAAATAAATCTAAAAGTACCTAATCACACATTATTAAAATACCAGGTGTTCTTCTTTCCCTCTCCAAGACAGTCTCTTCTTATTGACAGTATGGGGGAAAATCCCTGTCGCTAATAAAATTTATTGAGAAATGAATGAATTCAGCATGAGCTTTCTAATTCTCACAAACAGAATATTGATTTTGGAGTCTGCAGCTCCAAATCCTCAAAATGAAAGTTTCACGGCATTCCTTTCCAGTCACTTCTGATATATCTCGAACAAACAAAGTCTGTATTTAATAGTAGTCTGCTAATTGGAAAGCTACACTAACTTAACACAGATGCTGAAAGTGAGAAGCTGCAAAGAGACCGCAGTTCTCCAGCACAAACAGGATAAAAGCTGCCACCTCACCAAACTCCCCAAGATGAACCTGAGACCTTGAGGCTGTGCTGCTAATTACCTTTAGCATGTTTAAACCCTAATTTCTCACTTGTCAGCAAAAGCGGGGAAACTCCTTATTGGTTTGAACGTGTCACACAGCAGCATGTGGAAAGGAAAAAGCACAAAGGCATGCTCTAGACCCCTGCTCCTCCACTGCTGCTGGGGTTTCAAAAGGAAGACCACAGGCAGATGGAGTTCTCCTTCAGAGAGAATGGCAAGGAGTGGGGAAGAGAGATGCGGTGACACAGGGGACCTCTTTCCAATCCTTACCATCTTTCTTCTGTGAGTTCAGGCCCTCAGGCAAAGGCAGGCAAGATGTGAGTGTAAGAAAACAGCCCTCAGATAGATCTTAATAGTCATTAAAGCCGGTATGTGCAAAGAGAAAAGAGAACCAAGTGGTGAGGGCCTGGCTGCATCCAGACCTGAAGGATCAATCGCTGTAGAATTAGCCTTTATGGAATCAAGCAGTATAACATGAGCCTTTTGTGGGTGCTTGATACTACCCCAAACTATATCCTTGTACCTTTCCATGGAGGGAAAGAAACTTCTTTTGAAAACAATAATAAAAAATCATAAATAAATGAGAAAAATCTACAATCAGATTTGTACTCTATGGTGTGTGTGTGTGTGTGTGTGTGTGTGTGTGTGTGTGTGTGTGTGTGTGTGTGTGTAAGAGAGAGAGCGTGTGTGTGTGTTAGTGGGTGTGTGTCTTTATGTGGGTGGTATACTCGTGCATATGGAGCCCATAATTTGATTTTGGGGGTTTCCCTCTATCGCCTTCCACCTTTTAAATTTCAGTTACATTTATAAGGGGAGGGTAATGCTTGCTTGTGGAGGGTTAGAGGGATGACTGCCCAACTGATCGGTTCTCTACCCTATGAGTTTTGAGTTTTGTATGTAGGTCTTCAACTTGGCAGCAGGTACCCCTATGTGCTGAGCCATGTTGCTGGTCCATCCACTTTATTTGTTGAATCTGGAGCTCACCTCTTCAGCTGTCTGTCCAGCAAGCTCCAGGAATACTATTGTCACTGCCTCCCTAGCTCACTGTTGTGATCAGCTTTTATATGGGTGCTAAATATTAATCTCAAGTTCTTATGTTTGCAGAACAAAGTCTTTACTGACTGAACTAATGCCCCTTGCCAAGAGATTGGTAGTTAAGCTTGAATAGTGTTAGAGGCTGGTATTGATTGAGAGTGGCCGTGTGCCTAGTATAGTGTTCACTGCTTCCTGTCGTGAATGTTTTGTCCTGCACCCTGCCCATCGAGATAGCACCTTCATTTTTCAGGTGGAGATGTTGAAATTTTAAAAAGATAAGTCAGTCCCTCGAACACATAATACTGATAAGCCACAGACTAAAACTTAAGAACAAAACCATCATGTCTCAGAACCCAAGTGAAGAACATTTTACATGAAAATGAAAGTGTAGAGCAGCGTTAAACCATGTAGAGGGCACTGTTCAGATTAAACTTGCCCAACTACATTGTCTGACACTATGATGAAGCTGGCAAGCTCCAGTCCCTGATGCTGCAGACAGGCTCGCCTCTGGGGAAGGGAGTGCAGTGATTCATATAACCTGCTGTCAGGGTTATTTAAATCTCAGACCCAACCTAGAATTTACCTTAATCATCTTTTATCATGTTCTCAAATAGTTTTACAATTTCTCTTTTCTCCGTGAAGAATTTTTCCATAATGAATTCAGTTCTTGGGTGTCCTCCTCTCTGCTCTCGACATGTAAAGCACCTTCTTCTGCTTTGTCCTTGATTCATCAAGGATAATAAGCTTGTGACTTGATTAGAAGCTCTGTGCCTTTCCTCTGGAAAGGTGGTACAGGAGGCAGTCTAGTATATCAGGGATGCCTTTGCTCCACTCCATCTGACACCTTTGGAATGAGCTGTACACACCATATTTAGTTCAGAAGTGTTGATATCAGTAAGAATTATATCATAGTTTCAATTCTGCTGCCATGACAAAAAGATACTTAAGGAGAGAAAGGGTCTATTTCAGCCCAGAAATCCACGTTACAGTTCATTGTTGTGGGCAAGTAGTGGTTTGAAGCAGTTAATCAGATCACATTTGCCCTGAAGAGCTGGGAGAAATGAATATATTCACACTCACTTAGCTTTCTCTACTTTTACACATCCCAGTGCCAAAGAATGGTGCCACCCACAATGGGCTGAGTTTCCTCACATGAATTAAGGCAATTAGCACCCTACAGACATGCCCAAAGGCCAGCCTTATCTAGAGAGTCCTTCACTGAGACTTTCTTCTTAGGTTAATCTGTTCTAGCAAGTTAACTGTTAAGATTAACCATCACTGAAGGGTCTGGTCAAGGGTCACAGTGAGGTGCAAGAAAGTATCTCCTGGGGAACTACAGTGATTCACTTAGAGTTTGATTCTTTGTTTCCTGCTTTACAAATACAGTAACTACAATTAGTGCAGCAGGAACCTAGATATTTATTCACCCAACAGGTAATTTGAGGTGACTTCAACACCTGGAGGTGAATGTCAAAAGTGTCTCTTCTGTGATTTGACCTTAAGGAGAGATCCACTTGGTGTTAGCCAGCGCTTAAGAATTATTTATATAAGCGCCTCTGATTCATTCCTACATTGTGGAGAGAGGCATTATACCCCTCTGTTTAGGGTTGGGTATTCCTGTGTCCATGTTTTCTTGAAGTCCCCACTTTCGTGTGACTTTGGTAGTTGACAGGATAGCCGTTTTAAAATCATTTGTATTTCCTTAAGAAATTTGTTTTAAATAAAATATGAGAAGTCTTTCTGAAGGTTCTGTCCCTAAATGCTTTCATTATGGGGAAAATTCAGTTAGATGTGGTCATTAACATGAGTACTGAGGATCAAGACAACATTGGGCCACCAATAATGTTTGTCTTTGGGAGGGTGCTCTGATACCATGATGGCTATTCCTGGAAATCTGACTCAACACCGAATCCCAAGTCAGACTAGAAGTAAGCCCACTCAAGATGATGGAAGAAAACTGGAGAATTTTTAAAAGTTTGTCTTTAACCCGTTACAACCTATTTCATAGTATTTGGGGGTCTTGGGGAAACTTCATTTTTGTTTTTTGCCTTTTTACTGTACTTTCTATCCTAAAATACTCTCTGGGCAGTCAACTTCAGAAGTGTTTTAAAGCGTCTGTCTGACTGTTAACTACTGCAAAGCACATGGATTCCCGCTGTTGAGTGGTTGCCCACAGAAACAAGGAGATACCTATTGTTGTCATTATCTATATAAAAGAAGAGTCTGGCCTGGATTAACGAGGCTGTATTGCTCTTAAGAAAGACCGACCTAGGAAGTAATGAAGCTATGGCAGCAGGAATTAGCTCTGGGTCTCTTTATCACAGTTGCTTTCCCCCAATTTGTTTGTCTATGAAGAAGATATGAGCGAGCCCTGATATGTTTGCTGGAGAAGGTGGTAATGTATCACAGCCTGTTAGGTACAAGCAATGAAATTGAGGCAGCTTAGGGACTCCATTAAGTACGCAGTGTTTAGGCATACCACATCCCTAGGTAGTGTATGCACTGTCAAGGAGGGCATTACACAATAAAATAATTGGGCTTGGGAAATCAACAGGGCTTCTATGGCCTCACATCTCCTTGTTGGGGACTAGGGGAAAGAGATACACTCCCCAACATATGCATGCATTTTAGCATAAAAGCTACCCTGGATGAAATAGCGGGAAATTTCTCACTGAATAGATGGACTGCCAGTATATTTTGAATAATAAAAACAATGGATATAATTAAGTTTTCTGCAGCACAGGAAGGATGCAGAGCACGTCATGGTCTCGGAACGATCGTATGCCTTGTTACTCACTAGGCATCTGGGTATTTGGTTGGAGCAGCTGAATAGAAATAATTCAGATCTGATTAGCTACAGCACAATCTACAGGGACTTGTATGCATGTATTGATATGCACAGACTTGGTCCATAAGTAAAACTCCATTTATTGTGTTCCATTGCACAGGAATGAGTTAAAATATGCAGTTTCGGCTAGACTGGCTTCTTCTCTGAGGCTATTACACAGGCAAACTTTTGTGGTCATTGGTTGAATATAAACTCTTTAGTAGGTATAGCTTCCTATTTACCTTCTGAGGTCAGTGAAGGTGTCATGATAGCAAGTTCGGTTCTGGTATCTACAGTCCTTGTGTTCTTTCCTTGTAGAAATAGAGAGAGAGAGAGAGAGAGAGAGAGAGAGAGAGAGAGAGAGAGAGAGAGAGAACAGTGCCTGCAGAGGCCACAGTAGGGTGTTTGATCTCTAGAACTGGAGTTAGGACCATGATGAGCTGCCTGGCTTGATGTGGGTGTTGAGAACTAAATTCCTTTCTTTTGCATGAGGGTCTAGAATTCTTAATTGCTGAGTCATATCTCTAGCCTGTTGTATTCTCTTGAGAAGTTGTCTTTGATAAGTATGTAGCCTACTCAGTTGGTAGACAATTTGCCTACGCACAGGAGCCCTAGGTTGGATCCTCAACACCACATAATCAGGTGGGATCTTGTTTATCATCTGTTATCCTAGCACTCAGAAGGGAATAGAAGTTAAGCATCATCCTCAATTTTATAGAGAACTTGGGGCTAGCCTGTGCTACATTAGACATTGACTCAAAAAATGGAATGTTTTCTTTACTCTCAGCATTTGCTGCAGCCGTTATGGCTAATATATTGAATGAAAGGAGAACAGAATAACATAACCAAGTTAATATTTCTCTGTGTGGCGTGCATTTAGCTAACTATCTGTGAGCCTACCCAAACACCCTCTCATGTTCCTTGCATGGGGGTCAGAAATTGTTTCACTTGCTACACACTTGCTGTTAGCTTTTCTTTGAACTTCAGCTTTCTCAGAAAAATGAAGGCACTAGAATATATGACTGACAAAAGTTTTCTTCTCAGCACACATTGTATGCACTTGTTATTTCTGCTTGTAAAGTCCCCGTGTTAATGTTAGTTTTTTCGTTTTCATGTGTTCATAAACACACTTGTGTAAATTACACATGTATACATTTTAAACTATCAGTTACCTCACTTTGTTTTTCAAACATTTTCTAGTAGTTGATACACGGTGATGATACCCGAACCCCAGTCTTATCCTCTATGAGAATCATATGAAGCTTCATCATATGTAAGTTTTTGTTTTGGTTACATCTTCACAATTATAAATGGGGTTTCTTAGTTAACTCTTTAGGGGAAACGTGGGTTCAGCTGACACTAGATGGCTTGCCTGGGTGTTTGGAGAACTGTGTGATGGAGAGGCTGGGTTGATTCCGTTAGTAGCTCTGTGAACACATGGATTGAGTCATACAGCCAGCTTGTTAGGTAGTAATCCATTTTGCATGATCTCTGCTTTGTCTGGGGTAGGGATACAAGAAGATAGGAGAGGGGATGACAAAGAGAGATATCAGCCCATTGCTCAGTAGAGCACTCTACGTCACAGGATGGTTTTGTAAATACTAAGGTTTTAATTTATTTTTACATTATGTATATGGGGGGGTGCATTTGAGTGTAAATTCCTGTAGAGGCCAAAAGAGTTGGATCCCTGTGATGCTAGCGTTAAATCGGGTTGTAAGCCTCCCCAGTTGGTTGCTGGAAATCCAGTTCAGATCCTCCTCAAGAGCAGCAAGTGCTGTTCACCACTCTGCCATCTTTCCAGCTTACAGGTAAAGGTCTTAATTCCCTTACTGGGTTAGTAGGAGTGAGCTGCTGCTATGTTGATTTCCATGAGAAGACTTGGGAAATGGAAGGTCAGAGTATTTTAAGTAATGTCCCCAAGATTATATATGCAGATCCTGAGGTTTTAAATACACACCTTTGACCTTGGCCATGTGAGAGGCACGGGTAGCCCTGTAACCTCTGAGAGGGGAAAACCCAGTCCCTGCTAACTGTACCAGGGAAGACTTCTTAGGGCAGGTGGCTTCTCCACTGCACCTTAAAGAGTATCTAATTGAACTGGGTATGTGCTGGAGGCAGAACTGGAGTATCAGCTTTAGCATAATAAACCTTAAAGGCCATCTGCTCTGGAACCCCCATTTCCAGAGGAGAAAACTGGGATCTGGGAGGTTAAGCAACTTGCTGCAGGACATATGGCTAATTAATTGGCCTTAGAGCTGTCCTCCTGGGTCCCTGACCAGTGTCATTTCCCTGCCGTCATGTGCACCAGCTTTCATTCAGCTGGTTTTTCACGACTGCTCCTTACCATCATTTCCTAAGCTGATTCTCGGTTGAAAATGGACACTTTCTCATGTGTCTTTGTGGGTTGATGTTTAACTAGGATAGACTCGGGGCAGACATGGACATGAGACGTTAGGGATGTAAGGACATGTTGAATATTACCTTCCTCATTTTTTCTAGAATTTTATGCCATTATTTGTTCTGCTTTTTTTTTTTTTAATATAAGCATATAAACAAAACTTCAGTGGGAAAGTTGTGTATAATTCCACCACCTATTAGATTTAGCAGCCTCTTAAGAAAGTGACCTAGGGACTGGGGCTGTGGCTCAAGTGGGAAAGTATTGCCTTGCAAGTATGAAGACTTCTGTTCAATTCCCAGAAACTACATTAAAATAATAAAAAAATCTAAGCATTGTGATACACACCTGTAATCTCAACACTAGTGAAAAGGAGGCAGTGAAAGCTTTGGGGCTTGCTGGCCAGTCAACCTAGCCCACGTGGCAAGTGACAGGCTAGTGATGAATCCTGTTTAAACAAATAAGGGGCTTGGCTCCTGAGGAATGTCAGCCGAGGCTGTCGTGTGGTCTCCATATGTGTGCGCATGCACACATACACACAAACACACAGAGACCGAGAGGGAGAGGAGACAGAAGCCTAATGACTATTGTTGGATTTTTTTTTTTTACTCTTTCCCCACGTTTGGAACGCCACAAAGTTGTTGGTTGTTTTTTACTCTATTTACTCTTTGGGGTGGCCCGCCACCCCTCTCCCAGATAAATCACACACATGGAAGCTTATTATTACTTATAAATGTCTGGCCTTAGCTTGACTTGTTTCTAGCCAGCTTTTCTTACCTCATTTATGTTTTGCCTCTGGGCTTTTGTCTTTCTCTGTTTTTGTATATCTTTCTTTACTTCTTTCTCCATAGCTTTCTGTGTAGCTGGGTGCCTGGCCCCTGATGTTCTCCTCTCCTTGTTCTATTTTGCTTCTTCTTTTCCTATATTTCTCCTTGTATTTATTCTTTCTTTCTGCCAGCCCTGCCTATTCTTGCTCCTTTTTCACTGTTGGCTGTTCAGCTCTTTATTAGACCATCAGTTGTTTTAGACAGGCAATATAACACAGCTTTACAGAATTAAACAAATGAAACATAAAAGAATGCAACACAGCCAGGCAGTGGTGGTGCATGCCTTTAATCCCAGCACTCAGGAGGCAGAGACAGGTAGATCTCTATGAGTTTGAGGCCAGCCTGGTCTACAAGAGCTAGTTCCAGGACAGGCACCAAAACTACAGAGAAACCCTGTCTCAAAAACAAACAAACAAACAAACAAGCAAGCAAAAAGAATGCAGTACATCTTTGCATCATTAAGCAAATGCTTCACAGCCTAAACAAATGTAACACATCTCAGAATAATATTCTACAACAATAATATTCATCAACAATGACCCGAGTCTGGTCTCTGGAACTAGCGTGGCAAAAAGAAAGAATTGATTCCTGAAAGTTGTCCTTAGAACTCTACAGATACACACATACCAAAAGTAAGTAAAATGTAATATAAAGTATTTAGATGCAATAGCATCAAAAGAAAATAACCTGGGTTGTTTTTAGGTTAAATAATGTCAATTAGCTAATATCCTTCCTGCCATCCATGAAGACCCATGAAGACTTCATGAAGGTACATTGAAACAGCCTCCTATTGGGCCATACAAATGCTATAGGAGGTACAAATGCAGGTCATTGACAGGCTGGCAACTTCCTGGACCCTAAGCTGTCCCTTGCTTCACTGTGCACCAGACAGGTTTTGACTCCTTAGCCAAGAGATTCCCTCAGGTTCATGTACTACTAGTCCGGGACTCACCAATACTGACTAGAAAAGCCTTCATTATACTCTGCCTGACCTTCGAATCCTCTTCTCCACCTCAGATCTCAAGTCTAGATCTGCACCTCCAAGTGGGACTTCCTCGTTTTGTCTTCCCTCTAGTGATCTAAACTAAAATGCAAACCTTTCAGTAAGATCTGAGTCAGCAGATATGCTCATCTCTGCCGTGCAGGTTTTTAATAGACCAGCCAGATTACAGTAATTAGCCTATGTATTACCTCATTAAAATGTCATTAGCGAAGGCTTTGTTCTTTCAAGATCTTCAAAATACGGTTGATTTCTTCATGTTATATCATCAGCCTTTCACAGGGGCCAGGTGTTTAGGTGCGTAGGAGCAAGGGTTTTTTGTGTTTTTGTTTTGGATTGTCTGAAAGGGATGTCCACAGAGCAGATACCTTCATAGATGATGCTCCGTGTCTCAGTGACATCTTCCTTCTGTTCTGTGAGTCAGGACTGACAGGACTGATTTTCCTCTCTCACACTGTTTCCTTAGGATTCCTTCAGGATATGGGTACCTATCAAATCCAGAGCTGTGAGAATAAACTCCTACAACAAACAGTTCCCTTTACTTTTCTTGGTGGGACTGTGGTCAGTTAAAACAACAATAATAATGAACAATGTTGTAAAACGAGTTTATGTTTCACTATTGCCACAAGATACAATATTTTTACAAGAGTAAGAACATCGGTGTTAGGTGGGGTTGGGGAGATTCTTTAATCATGAAGAATACTGGCTCTTGTTCCAAAGGACCCAGATTTGATTACTGGCATCTATATTTTTACTCAGAATATTCTGTTGCAATTCCAGGGGCTCCAGCACCCTCTTCTGACCTCCGTCACCTGCTTACATACATGTATGCAAAACACCCATACACATAAAAATAAATGAATCTTAAAAAAAAGAATAGAATGTGGATGTTAGAATCAGGCCACAATGGGTTCAAGGTCTAGCTTCACTTCTGACTTGTATAACTGACTTTGCTGAGGTTTAAGGTTTAACATTCTTAGTTCTCTCTGTGGGGTTTGGGATGTGCTATTTAGGAATGTATGGGGCCTATATGGAAATTCAATCAGACTATGTGTATGAAGGTTAAACTCGTACGGCAGAAAGTAGGGAGTTATTGGTTTTATTTTGGTATCTTTATGAAAGGAATGTCAATTGTTAACAAAGAAAAAACACTATCTGTTTAGTTAGAACATGTACGGGTTGAGTATCTCTTGTTGGAAGGTAAAGCTGTGGACTGTTTTAGATTGTGCCAGACAAAAACTGGAAAAAAAAAAAAGAATTCCAAGAATGTAGTCGTACTTACAGGGGGTAACAAAACTATCACAGTCCTTAGGAAACAAGGTGGCAAAGGAGGGGTAAGCGGCGCAAGACAAATGGGATTCATAAATGAGTCTGTGTATTCTGGCCATCAGTGTAAGGATTGTCCACTAAATGTATGCACTTCTGGAAATTCCTTTTCGGGTATGCCCATTCTGAGACCGAATAGTAGCCTCTCACACCTGGGCACCTCTTGCAGCGGGTCGTTGTGGTCTTGTTACTGTCATTTTTTCACGACTTCTCAACGAAGTGAAGGGGTTTTCTTTTCATGCCGGTGCTCTTCTTCTGTGTTATAGAAGTAGTGGGGCGTATGTTAGGTCAACGGAAATGCACAAGACAATGAGGGACATGGTATTTTGAAGTAAAAACCCAATTCATAGGACCATAACATTGTATTAGGGTGTAGGGATTGAATTAGTGTGTCTTCTCTCTCCCTGCACCTTTATAGTAATTTTCTGGCATCTGAAGCTATACTAGCTCATTGTCAAGACTGAAGAGCAGCCAGCTCCCCTCTCACCCTGCCGTTTCCCACTCCCTTTTTCTGCATGCACGTGCAGCATGTTTTAGGAAAATTTCAGCACTGTCTCCTTTCTAAAATGAAAGTGTTTCCACTCCACGATTAGCATCTGTTTATAGAATAGTTGGTATTCTCCTAATTAGATCCTGCACAGAAATAGAAAGGCTGCTATGTAAAAGGATAATGAATCTTTATTGCACAGTTGAAATCAGATTTGTGCAAAAGGCACTTTGAAGACAGTAATAAGCAGAGACATGTATTAAATCACCCAGATAAGACGTCCTCTTTATATTTTCTATTTATAAATGGAAATTATGACTGCCCAGTGGGTTCCAGATGACATTTCCTATTACCAGCAAAGGATTTTTAGTCTTGACCATAAAAGTTATCTAAATTCAAAAGCCTTTGTGGCTTCATGGCTCTAAAGAACACTTCTGGAAGGGACCAGGGCAGGGTAGAGAGGGTCTCTTGTCATTTCCTTTATGTGTGCGTCCTGACAGAGGCAGAGGTGGCAAGTAGGAGAAGAAAGAAAGCGTTTGAAAGAGCAGTGATAGAATCTAATCAGGGAACCAGTGTCCACCTCCCACGTGCAGCAGCATTTGAAGTCTCCTGGCTTGGCCCCTTGAGAACCTTATACACTCTACCTCATACATTCTCTTTGTGTGCATTGTCCAGGGGCGAGCCTGGGATTCGTCTCCGTGCTAAGTACTTGAGGGAGGTTTATCTCTGCCACCCCCTTGATGTGCTTCTGAAAGTAAGGGGAAGAGGAGGAAGATGAGGAGGAGGAGGGGGAGACGGGGAACAGGAGAAGGAAGGTGCGGAGGAGGAGGGGGGATCAGGAGAAGAAAGTGGAGGAGAAGAAGGAAGAGGAGGAAGAAAAGGACAAAAGAGAGGAGGCAGGGGTAAGAAGAGGAGGACAAAGAGGAGCCGAGGAGAAGGAGGAAGGGAAAGAGGCCAGGATTGGTAAAGAGACCAGGAGACAGCACAAGCCAGTGTCAGATGAGCTGCCAGGGATGGAGATTATGGCTGCTCGGGACCTTGGAGAGTATCGTGTGTCTTTTGTGTCTATTTTGCAGTCCGAGCTTTATGTAAGATGGCAGTCTCTCCTGGACTGTACTTAGTATCGATTTACTCCCAGGCATGCCAGACCATGTTAGCATTACTAAAGGAGAAGTGCCATGTATTTCCCTCATCCCCGACATAAAGGATGGACTCTTTTAGCTCTCCTGTTCAGCGCTCTTCCTTGCCTCTTGTCATTTTTCCTTTTTTATACAACACTCCTCATCATAACTCCCTCCCCTTCTTCCTTTTTATCCTCCTCCTCCTCCCCCCTCCTCTCTAAATCAGACCTGCTTTTTTTGAGTCCCGGTATTTTTCGAACTGTGATTCTACAAACGCTAATGTTGGAGTGAGGAAGGTGGCCCAGTGGTTAGGAGTACTTGCTATTCAAGCCTGGGGATCTCTATTCAAATCTCTAACATCAGTGTAAAATGCTATACCTGGGCGATATAATGTGCCTACAACCTCAGCATAACAGGGAGTGCAGATTGCAGGATCACTGGGGCTTACTGGCCATCAGGCTAGTTCCAGACCCTGTTTCAGGGGAATGAGTCTGATAGGAATAGTGCAGGACACCCAGCATCCTCCTGTGGCCTCTGCTTTTGGGCGGTGGTTTCAATGACAGTGGCCCCCTATAGGCTCGTATGTTTGAGTGCTTGGTCCTCCGTTGGCCGGAGGATTAGGAGGGTGTCACAGGGCTAGGATGTAGGCACTAAGAAAGTCTCCCACCAACCCCACTACACTGTGTTACCTGCTGAGGGTTTTAAGGTGTGAGCTCTCAGCTCCTCTGCTGCCACAACTTCACTCCGCCATCATGGACTCTAACCCCAGAAACCTTAAGCTCAGTTAAACAGTTTCTTTTATAAATTGCCCTGGTCATGATGTTTTATCACAGCAGTAGAAATGTTAGCTAAATGCTAACATACATATGTGTGTATACACCGTTAACATCTACACACAAGAGCATGCGCATGCACACACAAACATGGACGCCAGTATTTAATTTTTAATTGATTAATATTTGTTATTTTTGAGAGGGGTATTGTCTTAGGGTTTCTCTTGCTGTGAACAGACCCCATGAACACAGCAATGCTTATTCGAAAAATCTTTAATTGGGGTATCTTACAATTTCAGAGGTTTAGTTCATTATCATCATGGCAGGAACTACGGTGCCGTGCAGGCAGATATGGTGCTGGCTATGTCTTGATCAGAAGACAACAGGAAGTGTCACTGAGTAAAGCTTAAGCAAAAGAGACCCAAAGCCCGCCCCTCACAGTGACACATTTTCTTCAACGAAGACACACCTACTTCAACAAGGCCGTACCTCCCAATAGTGAAGCTCTCTATGAGCTTATAGGAGCCAGTTACATTCAAACTACTACAGGTATCATGTAAGCCCAGGCTGGCCTGGAAATTTTAATTTCCTTTTCTCTATCACCCAACTTCAAGGTTTGTAGGCATGACTGTTTGGTGCAGGTTTTCTTTTCTTTTTTTATTTTCAAGAAAGATGAAGCATTCTTTATTGAGAAATCCCTAAAAACCAAACAGCTCAGGCATGTGAGGGAAGGCTTCTTGATGGTAGGTTTTGTTGAAGGCCGGCTCTGTAGTAGCAGGATGTGTACTCTGTCAAGTGTTCCCAAGATGGATCAACTCAATGCTAAACGTGGAGACCAAAAATATCGTCGTCTCTCACCATTCTAAACCCCGCTGTTGTTTCTGCAGTTACTGTTTTGCACATTTCCCAAAGTTTGGGGAGACAAGTTGGCTGCTGAAGCCATGGCATCGACTTACAGTCTTACCAGCTCATGGGACTTATTCTCTTACTCTGTTGTGGGGAGGAGGTAGGGAACTTGGGATGAGCTCCTGAGCAGATTTACATTTTCCTATGTTACCTAGCTCAGACAACATATGGGGATACAGAACACTTGGATGTATTTCCATTCTGTCAAATTTAATTCCAGGAAAAAAAAATTGGAAAACTCTGATGTTTGTTTTGTGTGACAAAAGTTCTTAGATCCTTTTTGGGTAGAGAGAAGCAACAGTGTTAGAATAAAATCTCTGTATTACTTAAAAGAATGTGGATCTGATTCCGTGCTTCTTGTATCCTCTTTTTGGGCGAATATTGTATTTGGGAACTTGCCAAATTTTATATACAAAATGCTTATGTAGCACACTCACTTGTAAGTGTGTTCACACTGTATGTGTGTGTATGTGTGTGTGTATAATCATTTTACTTTTTAAATTGTGTGTGTGTGCATGCATGTGCACATGACTGTGGTGTCAGCAGAGACCAGAAGGCATTGGATCTCCTGGAGCACGTTGTGAACTCCATGACCTGTGTGCAGGGGACTGAACTTTTCTGCGAAAGCAATGCACACTCTTCAGTGCTGGGCCATCTCTCCAGCCTCCATTTTTATTCTTGTGATATGGTGACAGAGTGTCTGCTTCCTTTCTAGTTCTTCTCGATTTTGACTCTGTATCCAAATATCTGGAGAGTTTTTTCAGCACCACCCATGTGTTATACCGAAAATAGACTCACAAGAAGACTCATTGGGTTCATGTAAAGTGATCGAAAGTGTTGACAGTTTCTTACCTCTTTTTATTAGGGGGTGCTGTTGTGCTGTAGCTCACCTGTGGAGGTGTTTTAGCTTGTTATGGTCCTTAGCATAGTCATCATAGGTGTGAATCCAGCAAGCTACTGAAGCGGCTCAGATGATGGGCAGTTGATTGTGGGTAGTCACAAGAAGAGAACGGATGGTCAGAAGGAAATACCAGAGGTATTGGATTAAACAGTCCTGACTTCCACTCTGCTTTTATTTTTCCCTTCTAGAATGCCCTTAGAAAATACCCTGGCTTCCAGAGCGGGGAAGATGGCTCAGTAAGTAAAATGCTTCTGAGAAACCAAATTCAGTCCACAGAACCCAAGCTGAAAAATACAAATGCAAAACAAACAACAAGAAAACAAGCAAACAAAAAGCAGCAAATGTGGAGCTGGAGAGATGTCCCAGCAGCTGAGGACTAGAATTCAGTTCCTAGCATCCTCACTGGGTGGCTCACAGATTGCCTTGTACTCCTGATCCTGGGGATCCCATCCTTCTAGCCTCCAGAGGACCTGCACTCAGGAACATATGCCCACACATAGACATGCATTCACACACATAATTAAAAATGAGCATGCACATCTAATATCCAGTTGTAGCCAGCCTTGTTTTTAATCCCATCACTAGGGAGGTGTTGAGGCAGTCAGATTCCTGGGGCTGACTGACAGATTGTCAGCCCTGCCAGTCTGATAAGGTTCGGGACAGTAGGAAACACTGTCTCAAAAAAGAAGATAGATTGCACCTGAGGAACAGCTCTGACATTCACATTCACCCCCCTGAACGAGCCACAACATATCCATGACCACATGGAGAAAGAGAGAAAGAGAGGGAGGGAGAGGGAGAACCTAACTTACATAGTATAGTGACACATACAGTGTTTTCCTAAGAGAAATCCAGGTAGCAGTTATGAATGTGATTAGCACACCATCCAGCACGAACTGGCCCAAGAAATACTGATGCCATTTCATTGCAGGAGTTGGCTGCTGTGTCTCCAGGACAGCTTATGTCATACCCGCACAGGAGAAAGGCACCTAACTTGTATTTGAAGGTCTTTGGAATACTCAAGCAGTCGGTTTATTGTTTCTTTTCAGAAAGTATATTGTATTTGGTGTAGCCGCCTATTTGCTATGAAACAGAAGGCAATTTGTTTTGAACTCTGTGCTCCAAACTGGTGGCTTAATTAAGCAAGTTTATTGACTGTCTCTGAGGTTGTGGTTAAAAACTGGCAAACACATTGTGCCTGTATTAGTGTTCTAAGCAAATAAATGAAAGAGGCAGATTTCCCACCCAGCTCATCCCCCCCCATTTCTTCTCCCAAACTCATTCTTGCTCTGCAACATCTCACTTATCATCTGTTAATTAAATCACTTCGCTCCGTTTTATATAATTTTTAATTTAGCATTCATTTTCAACTTAGCTTTTGGCTTCATTTACTGATAATAAACAGAGTTGCATACAACACATGTCTCAGCAAACACCCAGACATACACATACAGATGCCAATAAATTTTTTTTCCAGCGCGCCAGGCACATTAAAATTAAAGGCAGCATCTCCCCTCACCCTTTCCATTACCAAACGTACACCCTGTTTGAATAATGCATACTCCCCGACCGTCAGCAGTTGGCTAATGTGTAAAAATTATGGGTGGCATGTCACTTGTACCTGTTTGAAAATTCATGGCTTTCCCAGGCAGAGTCTGGAGATGACTTTTAGGATGGCTACTCAGGTTTTTCTTTGTTGGTACTGTTGTTTTGAGGTATGACCTCATGGACCCCGGGCTGATCTTGACTTTCCTGAGACTGACCTTGTACTCTTGATCCTCCACCTTCCAGCTCCCTAGGATTCCATGCGTGTGCCACCGTGCCTGGTTTATGCAGTCCTGGGGGTGGAACCCAGGACTTCATGTGTAGTAAGCATCAGACCCTTCCAGCTTAGCTCCATCCCAGTTTGCGCAGCCTCCCTGGGGCTGAGATTACAGGTGTAAACTACCGTGCTCCAATAAGGACAGTCAATCTGGTATCTTGGTTCTGTACCTTTGACTTAATATGTGTAAGATATGAAGGCTTTCTAGAATGCAAAATAAAATTTTATTCAGATAAGGTTTTAAGTAGCCCAGGATACCCTCCAAATCCTTATGTAGATGAGAAGGGTCTTTAACTTATAATCTTCTTGTTTCTACCACCATAGTGTTTGGGGACACACACCAACAGTTTATTCAGTGCTAGGATTGGAACCCTGGGTTTCTTGCATGATAACTAAGTGTCCTTCCAACTGGGATGTGTCCTAGTTCCTCTCCCCATCACACACATTTCTTAGACATGGTCTCTTGCTATCACAGGGTGGCCTGGATCTCTCCCTGCAACCCAGGCTGTCCTCAAACTTGTAGCAATTCAAATCGTTAATGAAGGCCTTTGACTTATTTTGTATAAGCAGTGAAAGTTTTCTAGGATTCCTGCTCTGTATGTTTATAACCATCTGTAAACTCCACTGTGATACTTAAATTATTTCCTCTGACTTTTTTTTTCCTTACAGTAGCCCAAGTTCCAAATATATGATACCCTAAATTATAGTTGAAGTCTTAGAGTTTCCATGTCTTTGAATGTGTAAGCCATGCAGGTGCTATTTTTGGACAGCATACCTGACACGTGGGTACAGTTGCTAAGGTGCTTAGAATTTATTTCTTCTGTTTGTTCCCAGGTCTCCCTTGACCCCACTAAGTTAGCCAAGTTGCTACTGTGACACCTACAGGAATATCAAGCTCTTGTAACTCGAAATCTTTTCCTACCACTATTGTTAGTTAAAGGTATCTACACTTGGCTATGTCCTTCTAACTTCCTGCCAGTGAATCAGCAAACATCATTTGGTATAAACTCTTATGTTAGGTAGGGTGTAGGTCGGTGTCAATGGTAGCTATGACCAAAATGTGGTCTCATCCTTTGATCATTTAGCTTCAGCTGTCCACTCAAATAGCCTAGAATCATCTGATGGAATCTGAAATGAGGGACTGCACAGATCAGGTTAGCCTGTGTGGGATTGTCTTGATTTTTAATTGATGAAGGGAGGACTAGTCCATTGTGGGCAGCCTCATTCCCTAGGCTTGTGGTCCTTGGCTGTACAAGAAAGCTGAGTATGAGTCAATAGCAATCCAGCAAGCAGCATTCTTCCATGGTTTCTGCTTCAAGTTCCTACTTGTGTTCTTGCCCTGAATTCTGTTGGTGATATATTGTGATTTGGAAATATATACCAAATAAATATTTTTCATCCACTACTTGTTTTTGTTTTAGAATGTTATCACAGCAGCAGAATGAGACTAGAACCCTTGTAATATTTTAAAACATGAAGGCATGCATTTTTACAGATATTAATTACACAAGAATAGAGTTATGTGAAAAGACTTAAGGTGTCAAACCTGTCTGAGCATGTGGTCATCCATGCCTACACCAGCAATACTGTTTTCACCAACTGTCTTAGGATTTGTATTGCTGTGATGAAACACCATTGCCAAAAAGGAAGTTCCAGAGGAAAGGGTTTATTTGACTTACACTTCCATATCACTGTTTATCATCAAAGAAAGTCAGGACAGGAGCTTAAACAAAGCATAAACCTAGATTCAGAAGCTAGCTCAGAATCCATGGAGGGATGCTCCTTACTGGCTTGGTCAATATGACTTGCTCATCCTGCTTTCGTATAGAACCCAGGACCATCAGCTGAGGGATGGCAACAGCCACAGTGGGCTGGGCCCTGCCCCATCAATCACTGATTAGGAAAATATCCAACAGGCTTGCCTAAAACCTGATATTCTAAAGGCATTTTCTTAATTGAGGCTCCCTCCTCACAGATGACTTTAGCTGTGTCAAGTAGGCATTAAACTATACTACACACCACGACTCAAAGGATAACTGTTTCTCCACTAAACATTATGAATGGAGTTCTGTGTTTATAAGCATTACTTGTTGGGAGATCTGAAGAAGGCAAAGGGTGGTGACCCACAAGGCTAGCAGGATGTGGATGTTAGGGTACATTCTGTGGGCATTGAAGAATGACTCAGCAGATTCATTGTAATTGAAAAGAATGACCATGTCAAAAATGCTGGCTGGATAGACAGACACATTCTACAGGAGAAATAGTGATAACCTGGTCAACACAGGTAACAGTGGGAGGTGGACTAATTTGATAACTCTTTGGGGGTGAGATAGATGGACAGGACTTTTTATCAGTTGAACCGAAGTAAAAGGGAAGCATCAAGAGTAATGGGTCATGCGGGTTTCCGGCTTGAGCAATTGTGTAAATGGTAGTAATTCTTCAATTTGAAGGTGATGAAATACTTGTTGTACCTATTTTGTGATTGCAATCTCAGAGTTAAGGACAGAGGTCATAGCTCATAAAACATGTGGCATTGGAAAACTTCTGTATGGCAAGTCTTGTATTTCATGTGAAAAAAAATTCAATTTTTTGATGTCACAGATTATTTAATCTCTGTTTTGATTGTCACCGGCTATTGCCTCAAAATAACAACTGACAGGGTTGTACACTGAGAGTTTGACAAATTACAAAATAATTTCAGAATTTTGTCTAGTCTTATATAATATCACCTTTTGCCTTTGTTTTAGAATTTTCTTTATTTGTGTGTGTCTGAGCGCGCGCACACGTGTATGTACATCATGGAAGATGTATATGTGTAGAGTTATGAGGACAACTTGCAGAAATCAGTTTTCTCCTTCCAACAAGTGAGTCCCAGAGATTTGGGTCACCAACTGTGACAACAAATGCCTTTATCCACTGAGGCATCTTGCCTGTGCACCCCTCTGCCTTTTAATGCCAGCATTATGTTATATGCTAAAAAAAAAGAGTGTTGTGGAGTTTTTTGTACTGCTATGTCATAACTCTTTATCTTATGTTTAATCTGGACAGCATTGGAGCAAGTGTGTGCATCCTTAGTGCTCTAAGATTGGACTGAAGTCACAGCCTTATCACTTGTCTAATGATTGATTTATTTCATTTTAAGCAAATGAGGCGTAGCAGATGCTCTTGGTACCCACTCTCATTCTCTGCCTTTTTATTTCAGTATACACTGGCCCTTTCCACTCTGGACTACCCCAGTATTCACTTATCTACAGGGTTTCTCTTGTCATTGAATGCTGCTTTTCCCAAGGAGTGGTACTCATAAGGGGAAATTGACTGCTGTTTGGACAGCCCTCCACTAGTGAATGATATGATCTCTCTCATACTCTACTGCACATCTCTTTTATACTTTATCATGCATAACCCCTGACTCGCATCTGTCCTTTAACAAAAAGCCTTGTTGGAGTCTATATTAGACTTTTATCTGAGACCATGAATTATCTAAATAGTCACAGATACCAAGGTAATGAAGTGTTTTAGTTAGCCTTAACACTTGTCTTTCATTGGGATGGTTTCTATATCACAAAACTCAACTAATATCAGCTTCCTAAATAAAAAACATGCCTTCTCTCAGTTCCTATGTACCCCCTCATATTTCAGATTTCACCCCCATGCACCATTCTTACTTTTAATTTATAATCCATTGTCTCTCTTTCTCAACACCACAAAAATACATCTTGTATTGAACTTATTTTTGGGAATAAAGATTTCAATTTTTTTCAATAATTATCTTTGATAGACTGGTTTTGTTTTTATATTCCCACATTTAAATTTGTTTATAGTGACTTGTTTTATTGTTACAACTGCCATTTAGATACGTTAATATGAATTTTTATTTTCCATGGTACCTTTTACTAATAAGGGAAAATGTCCTCTACACTTAAAATAAAGCCAAAAAAATTGGTAGAAGATAGTTGTGTACTGTTTGTCTCCTCGATATTCCTACATGTATGTTTATATTAGTCAGTGCTCACATAATCCAGTTTTTCTGCTCTCTGCAGTCCTCTCAGTTTGGTGACTAGCAGATAAACAATTAATCTAAAGCAAAAAAAAAAAAATGGTATTTTTGTCGTTAACCTAGTGGCATCTGAAAAGGAGAGGAAAAATTAACTGAGATTTTTTTTTTGTAGAGAGTTACAGTCGGGTGCTCATGGTTGAATGGACCACAGTATGCATTGCTAGCTCACTCCAAGCTATCTTTTTTTTAACTGCAAGGATTTAAGATTAGATATGTGTACTTACTAGACTCTCTTGCAGCTAAAATTCTGTGTGTGAGGTTAATGAACTTGTTAGAGATTTTGTTTCCTCATTTTGTGCTGATTTGTTTTGTTATCATCCACAGAGAGCCTTACCATTGTTACCCCGGATATACTGGAACACATTGAGTGGCCCTGACTAGCCTATAATCCATGATCCTTTTGTGTCAACCTCTCAACTGCTGGAATTGCTCTCATAGTAGGTTATAAAATTAGGATGGTAGAAATGAGGTAGATGTCATGCATCTTTAACATTAACTGTTTTCCCCTGATAAACCAAATTTATGATAACTATAATTTTTTTTTTGTTATTCAGGGAATGGGGTTTTTCATTTTTTCAATTACCGACTTTCTGGATGTCAATAGGCCTGGGTTTATCTCCTGTTTAGAATCATAGTGAACCCTAATGGATGCTATAGCCCAACCATGGTGAACACCCATCTCTGTGTTCTTTCTCTTTCCTGTTATATTAGTCATTCCATATTATATTAGTCATTTTCCTGTTGCTATGATAAAAGGCAAGTTAGGGAAGAAAAGGGGTTGGGGTTTTTTTTGTTTTTTCGCCATTCATCGGTTTTTGTTTTTGCTTTTGCTGCTGGTGGTTTCAAAGGGATAGAATCGATAATGATGGGAAAGACATGGGAGCAGGAGCCGAAAGCACAGAGATCACATCTCATCTATACACAGGAAACAGACAGAACAGGACATGGGGTGAAGCTATGAGGCTTTAAAGCCTTGCTCGGGAGGTACTTCCTCTACCTAGTTTCTACCTCCTCTTGGTTCCATAGCCTCTGCAAACAGCACCGCCAGCTGGAACTGAGTGTTCACATAAGCTTATGGGGGATTTGTCTCATCCAAACCACAACACAGAGCTATAACAGATTCTTTTAAACACGGTGGCCACCATCATCACTACTGCTGTGTTTTGAATCAATTATGAAATAAAATATGAGTTTATAGGAACATAAACTGTGATGTTGGATCTGGTAACCATGTAACTAGACGACATGTAACTTGCTCAGCAATAATGTGCTAGATGCATGGGTGATACTCATTCAGGGGTGGCAGTGAATAGAATTGGAAATACAGGCTATTATCACAGCACACAGTTTAAACATAAGAACTGGTAATTACTAGACTCTTCTATTGAATAATGTTAAATCATGGCTGACTTCATATGATTGAAACCTAAGGATATGAAGTAAAAGTGACTGTAAATATGTTTGTGTGTTCTATAACATAGCAAGTTACCAAGTGTCTGTCACACATAAAATATGCATTGACACAAAATCTTAAGTCTAACCTCAAAGGGGAAGAGAAATGCTTTAATCTCGAGCCAAATATGAATGACCACAGTTTGGGAACTCAGATTTAGATTATCCTAAATTTCATGTTTCGACATCAAGAATTCACAATTGCTGTGGATATAACTCCAGCTCCAGGGGATCCAGTACTTTCTCTGGCTTCTACTAGCACCTGCACATAAATGTACATAA
This sequence comes from Microtus ochrogaster, assembly GCF_000317375.1. Taxonomy (NCBI): domain Eukaryota; kingdom Metazoa; phylum Chordata; class Mammalia; order Rodentia; family Cricetidae; genus Microtus; species Microtus ochrogaster. Next base: position 25,601,967 of record NC_022010.1, read on the forward strand.
AAACATATAGGCACACACATATTAAGGTTATTAAAATTAAAAAAGTATGCCAAGAAGTAGTGGTGCACATCTTTAATCCCAGCACTTGGGAGTCAGAGGCAGGCAGATCTCTGTTAGTTTAAGGCCAGTCTGGTCTACAGAGCGAGTATCAGGACAGCCCCCAAAAGCTACAGAGAAAAGTAAAATGCAAAAAAAAAAAAAAAAAAAAAGTTCCAGGTCTTGAGGAATGACATTGAAATTGACCCCTACCCTCTGCACAAACAAGTACCTGTATGCATAAACATACATACACATGCACACAGCAAAGTAAAGCAGTTCCTAAACCAAGACAGCCAGTCTGTGCATGGCTCCCAGGGGTGTGCTGCGTTTTTCCTTACCTCTGATCTAAGCAAGGGGCGTTTTCCTCTTCTTCCCACTACAGAACATTACTTCTCACTGTAGAGAAGCGGGGTGCGTTCCCTAACCTTTGGCTTTAGAACTCAAAGGATATAGAAACCCATGATGAAATCTCTTTATAATGCAGTTTTTAAAAAGCAGAAAATCTCATTTCCCAGGGCCCAAGCATGCAGCTGAAGGTACTGTAGAGTAAGCTAGGGTCCCTGCCCTCAGAGCCTCTAATAAGCCACCAAGGCATGCATTACCACTTCCTGTTTTCCATTCATTATGATAATTTCCCACCAAGTCCCAGCCCCACCTCCGCCAGTTAGTTTTGCCTCAACCTTCTAATTACAACATTATATGACCATTCAGACTGGTACTAATTAAATCATTACTTAATTCACAAAGTGTGTGATAATGCTGATGTTTTTTGTCAGCTGAAATTACAGCATGGTGCCTTACTTTCTTCACTCTTTGAGGAGACAGGAAGGAGCAGAAGGGTTGCTCCTCTGGAAAAGGGCCCATGCTCCCCATCTGATAGGCAGTTGCCTTCAGTCATCTACCCCCATCCCCTTCTCTGAAGAAAGAAAAGTGCTGCAAGGCATGGCAGTGTGGGTAAGCAAGAAAGCCCTCACTCAAAAGGGACAAAAGAGAGCTCATTCTGGAGGCAAACACGAGTATGGCTCAGAAACATTGGCTGGTTTCCCCAAGTACCATGTTCCAAGGAGGTAGCAGCTTCATGAACTTTCTTGTAACTAAACATAGAAACCCATAAAATATCACACTTTCAGGGCTGGAGGGAGGTAAAAGTTCATATTGCTTTTGCAGTGATCCCGGTGTTAGTTCCCAGCACCCTTGTGGGGAGGCTCACAACTACCTGCACCTTCAGCTTTATGGTAATCCAAAGCCTCTAAGCATCCATGGTCACCTGCACTCAAGTGCTTGCTCAGACCAATATCAATATACATAATTTAAAAATATTAAAAATACCCCCTCCAAAAAAATCATCCTTTTCAAACACTTTTTGGTGGGTATGTCAGGTTCCTTGGCCAAGCAAGGAAGACTCAGGTCTCAGGTGGCCCAAGATGTCGCGCGTGGGCTTACAGCATGCTATCCCCTGCACCCCTCTGAAGCTCCAGTCCCTTGGCCAGCTTTTGTGGTCACAGCTTCTTTCCAGGAATTCCTGCTCTCCAGTGTTTACCTGTGGTTCCTGCCACAGGAAAGCATAGTCTCAACTTCTTGTGAAAGATATATTTATGGGAAAGAAATTAAATTTCGTAGTCCTATTTCCCACCATATTTTCTTGTCATTTTGGTCTTCATTTTCTATTATTTTTAACAGAGTGAAATGGTAACTTGTCTCTTTTTCTTGTTTTTAAAACAGATTTGTTTTCCGCTCAATTAGACTTGTGATCCCAGGAACACAAAGTAGTGTTTTTCCCCTTCTGGAGACAGACATCATGTGATGGGCAAATTGTCAGGATTAATTATACCAAATGAGGGAATAAGCTCGAATGGAAGGCATCTCTCTCCTTGCTGGTGATCCATTTTTTTTTTAAAGATACAATGAGCATCATGCACGTTGATGACAGGGTGAAATTGACAAGTGGCCCTCTGCCATGATTTTTATTTTTAATTGCTAGTCAACTAATTAGCCAGAACAACATGTTATATAATGCACAAAACTGTCGCTCATGCTTTCTCCAGTAAAAATGAGATATATAGTGTGGAAATATTCTTTTACGTGCTAGCCAAGCCTCGGGACAACAGTGGGGGGGGGGGGGCTACAGCTCTGAGGTCCAGGCTCTGATGCCAGGGACTAAGCAGGGTCACAGAAGCCAGGAGGGTGAAAGGAATTAAGGTAGCTGTAGACAGATAAGACATACTGTATTCACCGGCACACAGATACTGCCAAGCACTTAGACACATGCTGACACATGCTGTCCACACACAGGCCTCAGGCGGTCACACACCGTTCTGTACAAGCTGGCAGGCAAGGGCACTCGGCTCTGACCTCAAGACCATATAGATACAGAACCCACACAAAAGTGGCTTTCTTCCAGAAATAGTTGTATACACAATGTGTCATTGCTTCCTTTAGTTCCCTGAATGTCAAGTGTCAGCCATTTTGTGCTGACTCATATGCCTCTGGATACCCAGCGCTAGCCCTATCTTGGTCCATGGAAGAATATCCATACCAGTACCATGTTGTCTAAACATAGCTGGCCCTATGACCCTCTGTTGCCTTCAACCACTGGCATTTCACAGAGTAAACTAATTGATCCCTCCTCCCACACAGACTGGCATTTATTATATCATTTATTTTGACGTTTAAATAGAAACTGATGGTAGACACGAGACCAAATTCAACATGAAAATAACTTCCCACTTCCTTTGATGTAACTGAGTTTCCCTTGCTTGACTCATGATACAGCAACAGCAGTTACTTCTCTAGTACAAGGTAAGAAATCATTTTCCATAGATGACAGATGATTGCGTATTCTTGCCTTTGTATCCACAGCTTTTCTGTTATATTAGTACAGTAGGCATTGCACAAACACACGTGTTTGTGTTGTGGTCCAGTGACATTCCATTAGTACAATAATTTATAGGAATTCCCCTAATCACAAAATTTTAGTATCTTGATTCTTTTTTGACTCGTTAGAAATATAAAAATCGGGTATTAGGGATGGAACTTAGTTGCTAGAGTTCTTGGTCAGTCTCTGCACCGAGTAAAACAGGTGTGGTGGCACCCCTACAATCCTAGCACACTGGAAGTCCAAACAAGAGAACCAGGAGCTCAAGGTGGCCGTTAACTGTACTTCAGGGGGAAGCTTGGCATGAATGAAATTCTGAAACAAAAAGAATAAAAATATAGAGACAGTTGTTAGCTTATGACTATGCAGAGGCAGTGGGCTCGATCTGCGCACAGGCAGGCTCCACCTCTTGTTCTCTGACCTGCAGGGAGAATCTCTAGTCATTTTTTGTTGCTGTTGCCGCTGAGAGACAAGAACCCAAGCGCTGAGATGTATTCAGAGATAGTGCGGTCCTAATCCTTACTCCAGGCAGTTTGCAGCCGAGTTAGAAAGGACATGGGAACAGAGGTAATTGTTCAGAGTATTACTGTTATCTATTTCAAAGCCAGCTCATTGACATTATTGAGTGTTCTTTGCCCTGCTGCCTGCTGCTGTATCTCTGCCTGGAAATTTTCTTTTTTTCTTTTTTTTTTTTTTAAAGATTTTATTTATTTATTATGTATACAGTATTCTCAGTATTCTGCTTTCAGGCCAGAAGAGGGCACCAGATCTCATTACAGATGGTTGTGAGCCACCATGTGGTTGCTGGGAATTGAACTCAGGACCTTTGGAAGAACAGGCAGTGCTCTTAACCACTGAGCCATCTCTCCAGCCCCTGGAAATTTTCTTTATTGTTTCACATTACTAATATATCATCCTTATTTAAGGATAAACTTCATATCCTTTTGTGACATGTAGGAAAACTTAGGCAACATCTAATGACATCTGAGAAACACTTCTTGCAATAGGTTAATTCACAGGGTCTTTTTTGTGTTCTTTTTTTCTCTTTAGTTTATGTAGTTGGACTACAGTGACGATAGTTGATAAAGTGCTGACCTTCTACTCATGAGCACTAAGTTTGTATGCTGAGGACACTTGTACAATGCCAGATGTGCAGCTTGTTTTTAATAATCTTGGTGCTGGGGAGGTAGAGACAAGACATCTCCCTCGTTCTCACTAGCCAGCCATCCTTGCCTACACTGAACTCTAGTCCCATAAAGAGGCATCAGATATAAAAGAGGGTGGTGTTTCCTGAAGACCAATACTGTGATTGTCCTCTAGTCTCCATACATGTACCTGCCTGCACCACCCCCAACACATGCACACACATGCATGCAGACATACTACCCCACTCATTCCCATCAGGCTCAATGAGTTTGGGGTTTAATTAAGTATAGCTACAAATGACTAAAATTAAAAATACTTTGAGTTTTCAATACCTCCTTTTCTTTTTCAGTGATGCTAGTTTTAGCAATCAACTTAGGAAGTCACCTTAAGAATATTAGATTATTATCATTTCAGGGTTGGATGTTTTCTGAAAAGTTAATCTTAACATGTTGGATGTTGCAGCATCTTCCCTGAGCAGTTATGTTGCCTAACGAAGAACTGAACTCATCCTGTGTACGCTGAGCTTGTTCACAGGAAAAAAACATACTCTATCCTGGTACTTTGGATGGCACAGACCCTATGAAATGTCTGTTGTGCAGGTGGTCAGAGAGATGTTGGTGTTGGGGTTGAGGATGTTGTATCTCCACTGATAGAGTGTTTGCCTGTCATACCCACTGTCCTGGATCCCGTCTTCAGCATTACATAAAAGTGAGTGCGGTAGTGCTCACCTGCAGTCCCAGCACTCAGAAGGTGGAGATAGGTGGACCAAAGTTGTGTTTGAGGTGAACCTGATGTAAATACTAACAAAAAAAGACAGAGAAATAGAGACTTGCAGAGAGAGAAGTATGTCCTTATACAAGCATTCTTACTGAGTCTATCATCCTCATACCGTTGATTGCTTACTAATTGACCATGTTGCTTGTAGCCATCAAGCACTGAAGCTTTAGATACACTGATCACCACACAAGCTTTCTTCATTAGTGTTTCTCTTGCTATGATGAAAAAGCAACTTGGGGAGGAAAGGGTTTCTTTGGCTTAAACTTCCATATCCTTCTCCATCACTGAAGGACATTAGGACAGGAACTCAAGCAAGACAGAACGCTGGAGGCAGGAGCTCATGCAGAGGCTACAGAGGAGTGCTTTTTACTGGCTTGCTTCCCATTTCTTGATAAGGCAGCTTTCTTATAGAATTCAAGACCAGCAGCCCAGGGATGGCTTCACCCACAATGGGCTGGGCTCTCCCCCATCAATCACTAATTAATAAAATGTCTTACTGTTGAATATTACATAGGCATTTTTGCAACTGAGGCTCCCTCCTTTCAGTTGACTCTAGCTTATGTCAAGTTGACTTAAAACTAGTCAGGACAATTGACCTTTTGCCCAAACATATCACTGTTAAGCCATAACTTTCCCTTTCTTGTTCATTCTCAAAATCACACATGAATATCAACATTACAATATAAACATTCCAAATTTTATAAGTTCCAGAGTCTTTAAATATTCAAACATTAAAAATTCGGTCTCTTTTAAAATCTAAAGCCTTTGTAAAGTTCCAAAACCTCATTAAAAGTTCAAAGTCACTCAACTGTGTGGTCCCGTAAAAATCAAAAATAAGTTAAATACATTCTTTCTTCAAGATCGAAGAACCAGGGCACAGTCACAATCAAATCAAAGAGAAACCAAACTCCAGCTGTATAGAAATACTCATTGTCCAGTGTCTGAGATTCACTAACAGTCTTGGAGGCTCCTCCAATAGACTGGGGCCATTTCTCTGGCTCTGTTGTCTGCAGCACACACAGTCTGTTTCCTCACTCAGACCTGCACCACTCCACACAAGTTGCCGTCCTTGTTGATCATCCTGTGGTACTGACTTCTCCAAAATGTTGAGGTCTCTTGCTGAAGCTGGGATGATGCAGGGGCCATAGAGGGTTGCTGCTTACTGTCTTACTCCTCATGGCTTGCTCACCCTGCTTTCTTACAACTTAAGAACACCTTCCCAGGGTTGGCATCATTCACAGGGGCTCAGTTTTTTTTCCCATTAGTCACTACTTAAGAAAATGCCCTACACCTCAATCTTTCGGAGACATTTTCTTAATTGAGGTTTCCTTCTTTCAGATAACTCTAGTTTGTGTCAAGTTGACATAAAACTAGCCAGCAAACAGACAATTCACTTGGGCAAGATTATGATACTTTAAGTTATTTCACTAATAAAAGTGATTCTATTGTCTTTTTCTGCTCTCTTTTCTTCTCAAGTTCTTAGCAATGTAACATGGCCATGTTAATGTAATTTTTTTTCCTCAATCTTTTTTCAGCCTTTGTATTGGTCATAGTGCTTGGTTTTAACAGTTGCAGTTCGTGATTAAAGTGTCTGTCAAAGTCTTATAGTGGGCAAACAGTATTAAAAATCCATTTCAGACCTCTGCAGATTGCTTAGAAAGCTATAAATACCAGAAGAAATAAATATTCTAATGAACTCCAGTAGGACTATTCAAAGCAACCTATTTATCCCATGTGACGTAACTGCGTTCACCTGTGACGAGACTGTTTGTATCCTTTATTAAAAGCTAATCTGCCTGTATGACCATCGACTGTTGTTTAAAAGGGAAGTGGATGTTGTAGAGTAGAGGCTTCCCAAACTCTTTGGAGAGCTGCATGCTACAGAATCATTTTCTTAACAGTCTTTCTGCTGAATTCAAGCTTCATTTAAATAAACTACCTTCTCTCACAAAGGAATGCAGAGCAGTTACTGTCGGATGATTCGGTCCGTTGGCTCTGCTTTCATAGTTTTGCCTTGAAGTGACCTCACTTTCATTTCTTCACAACAGAATGCTTACTAAAAAGCCCGCTCTAGAGTTGGGTGTTAAATGTGTGATACTCATTATTTTGTTTAATTCTTGAAACAGTACCATTAGTTGTCTGTGGTGTGATGAGGATGTGGGGTTCTGGGTTTTGCATAGTGCTGCAGGTGTGAGAGCAAGGGCCCTGCACAGATCTCAGAGTAGAAGTTGTGCTGAATGGAATTTGAGTTTTTTCAGGAGGTGGTGGACATTGGGAAGAAATTCCTGGGGCATATAGGTATTACGGTGGGACTGAGAATAGAGCTCAGCATCAGAGCCCATCCCTAGCATCCATGAATCCATTGGTTCAGTTCCCAGCACCAGGGGAAATGGTATTAGGATGAGTGTGGTTTCCTTGAAGAATTTACTGCCATTAAGATATCCAAAAATCTGCATAAAATCTTGTTTTGATGAATTATCTTGAGACCAGAAGTCATACTAGATGCCTGACTGAAGACCCCTTTAAAACATTCAAGGCGGTTTATGGTATGTTTAAAGAAGCAGAAATAATTATTCTGTATAATTTTAATGAAAAGAAGTAGAAATAAAGAGAACTCCTACACTTGGTCAATAGAAATAATACTAGCAGTTCTGGTGCTCTTACCTGAGTTTTTGTTTGGTTTGGTTTCCTTGTATCTTTACAATTGTGTAACCCTTACTTTAGTCCCTGATGGAACATCAGGACTACTGAAGGAGGGTTCCATTTTTTTTTTTTTTTTTTTTGGTTTTTCGAGACAGGGTTTCTCTGTAGCTTTGGAGCCTGTCCTGGAACTAGCTCTACACCAGGCTGGCCTCGAACTCCCAGAGATCCGCCTGCCTCTGCCTCCCGAGTGCTAGAATTAAAGGCGTGCGCCACCACCGCCCAGCGCTTTCATAATATTTTAAAATACTTTGAAAAAAATCGTCTTGTGATCTGTTCTTTGACTCATTCAATAATTAGGAACTCTTCATTTCAAAGTATTTGTGAATTTTTCAAATTTTCTGTTATTAGTAGCTTATAATTTAATGAGATCTATGGGGGAAAATCTCTGTGATATCTGTTCTTTTTGGTTTGTTGATACTTCATGGTACAATAACCCTTGATATGTGCCTCATGATGCAAAAGAAGTGCCTGTGTTCATTTCTACCAAAATGTTCCAGTCAGTTCTGTTGACTGAATTGCTCAGAGATACTCCATGATCTGGACCTTTTATCTGTTCTGTAGTCAGTGGCATCGTGAAGTTACATATTGCTGAGATGTTAATTTCTTCCTCGTGTGCTGTTTCGTTTTTAGGGACTGTGAATTTAGGCTCATATATGTGCATAATTGTTAGATCTCCCTGATTGCTTGACTCTTACTTATTATATCATAAAGTGTCCCTCTTTGTCTTTATTATGATATTAGTTTTAGGTTTGTTGGCGCCTAATATACTCACCCAGCTTCTTTCCTTTTCTTATTTACGTCTTCTGTTTTTGTATGTTATGTGTATTTGGTGTGCACACATGTGTCTGTGGAGGCCAGGGGTTGACTGGATGTCTTCCTCGATCTCTCGTTAGTGTTTTTCCCTTGAATCCTGAGTTCACTGACTTAGGTCGTGTATTTAAGTAGCTCACTTCAGACATCCCCTGTCTCCACCTTCCTTGAACTGAGGTCACAGCTGCACTACCACACCCACTGAACATTTCATTGGTCCTGACTTTTGTGAGGCTGGTTCACGTTACCCAGTGAACCAGCTCACATGCCCCATTTGTATCCTTTTTTTATTATTTTATTTTACTTTTCCATTTCGGTTTTCAGGAAAGCATATCTCTTTTAAATCTTATTACAACCCAATATTCTCTTCCTTTTGGAGTTGGTAACGTACTAAATATTATTACCTGTATGGTTTGATTTTTTTTGGTGGGGAGGTGGGTTTTCAGTAAGGGTTTCTCTTTGTAACAGCCCTAGCTGTCCTGGAATTGGCTCTTGTAGACCAGACTGATCTCAATATCAGAGATCTGCCTGCCTCTGGAGTGCTGGTATTAAAGGCGTGTGCCACCACCGCCCGACTATTTTTTTTCCTTTTTTTTTTTTTAATTTTTCAATTTGGAGATTTTTTTGTTTTGTTGCTAATCTTTGGCTTATTGTTTTGTATAAAATAATATTTTAGTGTATTATTTTAACTTCATCAATATGTTTCACTGTGTTATTCGGTTTTAGGGTTCTGAGAGGGTTTGCAGAATGCCTTAGACATTACTGTAGTTTTTTTTTCCTTTAGTACTAAGATGAGACAGGATGCATTCAGGATGGCCCAACCTTAGGCAATGCTAACTTAAATTCTTAGAATAGACACAAACTTTGTTTTATTTACAGCTTCATGTCCCCCTCTTTCATATTATCAGTATTTTATACCTTACGTCTCAACATCATTTGTTTAGACACAAGGATTTAAGGTTGATGAAATGGCTCATCGAATAAAGGTACTTGTTGCCAAGTTTGTCAACCTGAATTTAATCCAGTGGACTGACATGGTAGAAGGCGAGAAGCAATTCAGTCAGCCTGTCCTCTGACCTCATTGTGCATTCCGTGACACAAGCACCCCTTTAGAGAATAGATGAAAAATACAAACACACTGTTGTAGAGAATATGAAGTGTACTAATGATTTTGTAAAGGTAAGATAACACATGCTTCCTATTCTTGCTATTCTTCAACTCTTGCATTATTTCTTTTATCCATAGACTCTTCTTTCATGTTATTCTTATGTATATTTATGTTTCCTTCTATGCCACAAGTCTATGATTAGTGTTTGAAGCAGTTGTCTTTAAAATATAATTTTTTAAAGAGAAGACAAAAGAAAGTCCATAATTACCTACTTAATTGCCTTTGGTATTGTTTATTTTTTCATATGGATTTGAGTTTCTGATGTCATCATTCTTAATTAACTCCCTTTATTAATCTTTATAAGGAATATCCGATATCAGAGCTGAAGAGATGGCTTACCCACTAAGAACACAGATCTCTCTTTTAGAGGATCTGAATTTGGTTCTCAGCATCCATGTATGTGATTCATAACCGCCAGTAACTCCACTTCCAGAGGATCTCTTCTGATCTCTACAGAGCAACAGTACTTATCTCCTGTGAGCATGCATGTTAAACACACAAACACAGATACACAAATGCACACATGCACATGCATGCACATACATTTACAACTAAATATTTAAGAAAAGGACGTGTGTGTGTGTTTATGTGCATTGGTGTTTTGCCACGGGTGTTGGAATTCCTGAAACTGGAATTATAGACAGTTGTGAGCTGCCATATGGGTGCTGGGAATTGAACCTGGATCCTCTGGAAGAGCAGACAGTGCTCTTAACCACTGAGCCATCTTTTCAGCCCCTAAGAGAAAAATTTATAGAAATAGATCATTTTTTAGCTTTTATTTATTGGGAAATTTCTTGGTGTTACCCTTCATTTGAAGAAAGTTTTTCTTGATTAAGAAATTTTGGTCAGTACATGTGTGAATATGTATGTTCCCCCCTGTCTATGTATGTAACATATACATGCAGTCATCTTTGGAGTCTAGATTTTGGCCTTACCTTAGAGTCCATAGGTTCTCTGTCCCTCCCTTTATAATGATTTATTATATCCAGCTGGCTCTTTTTATTAGCATTTAAAATTTTCTGATTGTGTGTGTGTGTGTTCAAGCACATCCCATATGTTTTTTTCAGTTTTTGAAACAGGTTCGCATGTAACCCAGCGGACTTGAACTCCTCACTCTGCTGCCTTCGTCATAAGTGTTGGAACTATCTCTAGGCCTCTTCATACCTGTCTTTGACATGTTTGCGTGTTCTTTGCCATCAACTCCCACTAGTATATATTCACATCAAAGTGGGGTCAGTGCTGAGTTCACTCTTTTCTCTCCTCTCTTGAGCAGTGTTTAGAACATACTTCTGAACTAATACTAAACCTTAGTCTTATCAACTAAAAAATGGAATTTTATCCTGGTGTTATTTTTTTTCTGACCAAACATGCAATATCATTTATGTGTTTCTCTTTTAAAAAGTACAGAATTGAAAAGCAGTCTTTAACTTCTCTAAATCAATTGGCTTAAAACCTTTTTCCCCAATAGAATGATTCCATTGGTGTTGTGGTTAGCTTTGACACTCTAGGCAATGTAGAATCATGTGAGAGTTTCAGTTGATGGGTTGCCCAGGTTTAGAGCAGCCTGTGGACATGACAGTGGATTAAGGTGAATACAGCCCACTGTAGTGGAGACCATTCCCTTGGCAGGTTGTCCTGGGCTGTTTAAGAAAGTTTGCTGACCATGAGCTGGCAAGTGAGCTAGCAAGCACCATTCCTCCGTGGATTCTGCATAAGCACTTCCATGAGTTCCCCCCCTCAACTCCCTCAAAGTTCACTGTGACCTGGAAGTGTAAACCCAAGTGAACATTTTCCTTGCCTCAGTTGCCCTTGGTCAGTGTTTTATCACAGCAACAGAAAGAAATTGGAGAAGTTGTCCCTGTCAGCTAAGGCCACATTTACATTTGAGATGAGGAACCTGCATTATAAACATGTCTAGTTTGTGTTCTTGGCAGTAGTCGGTCTCCTGGTTCCACAACTTCCATCATACAGTAAGTTGTGTTCAGCCACCTCCTTTCATTGTGAAATGCTAGTGTCTCTAGACTCCGTATCCCTCAGCTGAGCAGGATAGAGCTTGCTCTCCAGTCTCATAGGTGTCTCTGCATCCTGAGTGACCAACAGAAACTTTCTCAGAATTGTAAGAGTACTGATTGTAGAGCTGAAGCCAAGCATTGCATTTCCCAAGTATTTGATCATACTCAGGTTCACAATAATTTCATTGT